>NW_007245637.1:152635-160154 GCF_000164805.1 Carlito syrichta
CAGGACGAGGCTGCGGTGGCTGGGAGCAGCCACTGCACTCCAGCCTGGGCAACAGAGTGAGACTTAAACTCAAAAAAAAAAAAAAAAAAGTGTTAGTGGAACCAATAGCCGCCATCATCAATCATCATCATCATCATCATGGTAGTCCACATTTATTCAACAATTATTATATGCCAAGGAATATACCATATGATTTTATGAATTATTTAATTTAAATGTCAAAAATTGACTGAGTACGGTGACTCACACTTGTAACCTCAGCACTTTGGGAGGCTAAGGAGGAAGGATTCCTTGAGCCCAGGTATTTGAGACCAAACTGGGCAACATAGTAAGCCCTCATCTCTACAAAAATTTTAAAAATTAAATAAGTACATCATCTATTAATTATAAAATAATCTGGGTGTAGTGGCACATGCCTGTAGTTCTAATTACTTAGGTGACTAAGGAGGAAGGATTGCATAAGCCCAGGAGTTCGAGGTTGTGGTGAGCTGTGATCGGGCCACTGCACTCTAGCCTGGGCAACAGAAAGAGATCCCAACTCAAAAAAAAAAAAAAAAAAAGAAAAGAAAAAGGAAAATTCAAACATCATAAGTACATACCATTATCTTTATTTGATATAGGAGAAAACTGAAGTTTAAAGTGTTCAAGTAACCTGTGCAAACATAAATACCCGATAACTGGCCTAGCTGAGACTCATACAGGTTTATATCAGTCCAAACTTTATGATCTCAGAAACCAACTCAAAAATATTTCAGAGCTCATTCCATTGCAGCAGATCATTGAAACCTCACATAGCATTCCTTCCTGATTTGGGCCATTTCTGTGATCACCTATGAAGGACATGGTAAAAGCACAAGACAGAGACGTAGCTGTAATTTCATTTTTAGTTTGCAGTTTCAACTAAGAATAAATTAAGAAACTGAAAACAGAAGAGGCTTTTATAAAACAAGGTTTTAGAGTTTTCAGTGGACATTAATTATCCAGGGTACCTTTCCCCAATTGTCACAGCTAATTAAAAGTTTGAAGATTATCCACCACTTTATTTACAGTAGTCTTTTATAGTCTTCATCTGACTGACTTTATAGTCTCATAGAAACTAAGTCAGCTTAACTTAGTCGTCATAAATTTTAAATGTGAAAATCTTAGAAACATAAAGAAAAACTTAGGAAATAAGCAGCTAAGAAAAAATTTGATATTGTAATAATTTATTTGAATGATTAACTAGGGAGTTCATTTTGAGAGAGGAAAGGTTTCCTGTAATAAAAAATTATATTATGTAGGATTTTTATGATATTACTAAAAAAATTATAACCTGTTGCAACTTTCCCCCTGCGTCTATTGTCCACATGTTGGCCTCTAGTTACATGGCCACAAGACAGACCCAAAATAAAATAAGACTTTTATAGTTCGTACCATGTGATAGCCACTATTCCAAGGACTTGACATACATTAGATAATTTTCTGTAGCATGCCTATGAGTTAAGTAGCTTTTATCTTCATTTTACACATTGAAAGCCAGACAGAATTAGTTAATTTGACCAAGATTTCACTGCTAGTAAGTAGAGGAGAACGGATTCAAACGCAGGTAGTCTTCTGAATAATGTTCTCTCAACCACTACACACACACTCAAAATACTTTTATACTATCTAGGCTATTATTATTATTATTATATTGTGTCACTCTGTCACTCAGACTGGAGTACAATAGCGTGGTATCAGCTCACTGCAGCCTTGACCTGCTAAGCTCAAGTGATCCTTCCACCTCAGCCTCCCAGGTAGCTGGACTATAGGCGCACAACACCCAATCAGTTTTTTAAAAATTTTTTGTAGAGACCAGGTCTCACTATGTCGCCCAAGCTGGTCTTGAACTCCTGGGTTCAAGCAGCCCTCCTGTCTCAGGCTCCCAAAGTGCTGGGATTATAGGTGTGAGCCACCATGTGCAGCCAAGACTACTATTATAATCACTTACATATAGACAGTTAAATCTGATTTTGTGATAACACATTATTCATATTCCTAATTAATTTCAATTTGTATATATAGTTGATGCAAAATTTATTTACGTATTTGAAAGTGGCAAAAGTAGATGATAAAAATCTAAATTATTTCTAATTTTTGAAGAAAATGCTTAGAATATATCCCCTATAATGTGTAGCATAAGTATTACACCATAAATTACCTCTCAACCCTTAACTAAATATTCTTTTAAATAAATATTTATATTTATTTTTATGGCATATTCACAATTATCTATGACTAATATTATGCTGAATTAGCAGTCAGGAACCCACCCTCCCAATTACAGCATTGCACCAATGGCAAAATAGAGTTCAACAGTAATTTTGTAAATTCTAGTTTTTAGTCTTCATACAACTGCATTACCAGAATTAAGAGAAGTGAATAATCAAGCCTGAAACCAAAATATTAAAGGAAAAAAAATTCTAGTTTCTCCATCATCTAAATAAAGAGTAAATAATTTTTTCAGGCACTTGTATATTTGAATTGTGTTGACAACATATTGAGATGAAAGTATAACATGTCCTCTTTTCCTTTGGATGTTAGGGACTGGACAGATGCTGTCAACATTGGCTAAATACTTGTGGTGGATGGTATTTGTTTTGAAACACAACTGCAAGACAATTACTCACTTTCACTTTATCTTACCTAATCTGATAGCTTACCTGTCGCACAACCATAATCACTAGCGAGAATCACCTCTTATTAAGTAATAGTGGTTTGTACAAAACATCTTACCTTTTTATGAGCATTGGCAATTGTGGTTAATTACTAAAGCTGATGGCTATTTTCCTAGTGGCATCAAGATATCTTTTAAATATTTATTTCTGGAGGTATAAATGTGTTTAATTTGTCATCTTTCATGGTAGGAAGTCAACAAACTCCTTAATAAGTCTTTTTTATATTAATTCTCTTCCATTTGCTGCCACATCAAACCTGCCTTTTCTGGGTAATGTAAACTGCCACCGAGATTAGGGAGGTATAAATTTCAATCCTGATTCTGCAATAGATTGTTCAACTGGGTTGTCTCATGTTTTTGCACCTGCTTCTTTTCTTTTGAATTCAAGATATCTCAAAGTAGGATCATGAATAAACTCATTAGAAATTCTCTAACTGAATGAGTTTCTAGGTTTTAAAAAATAATTTTGTGCTTGGTTAGTATAAAAATTACAAGTATTTAACCTCTTAAAACAACTAATTCACAGAACAAAAACAGTATTCATAAATTCAGCAACACAGGATGTGGTCTGGTAGGAACATTTTCTTACATTTGGGAACTTACTTTATGAAACCTCAAAATTCTGAGTTAGCATCAGTTTTCTTATCTTACATTATTTTGTTCTCTGAAAGCCTGGTTGTCAAAAGTACCATGTCTTAGTTCGTGACAAAGGCTGCCATATCTCTTGAAAGAGCGAATCTCTGCCTCTTCCTGTCTTCACTCAAAAACTTGGATAAATCCACAGAATGCTGGCTTACCATCTGGGTTTCATTTTATCTTTTACATTAAATTCTGGATCTTTTCTTTGCCTACCAGTTGCACTGAAGGACTCTAAACAGTGAACAGAAAAATTCCTGTGACAGAATCACTCCAGGGATCATGGAATTTACTTGGATGCCAATGTAAAAGGAACCTCACGCTTCTCTGTGATATCTGAAGCAATGGGATTGATAGTTTATGGCCCTTATAGCAATAGTTTATATCATGTATAAAAGTCCATGGTGGAATTTGAGATAATCCTGCATGAATATCTCATAACTCTTCATATACTTTGCCAAGAGTATTGTCCTACTACCATAAACATTGAAAACATTGTGAAGCAATCTGAAACTGATTGTGTTACAGATTTTTCTGGTAGTAGCCTACTTAGAAAATGATGTTAAACCAACAAGGCTATAAAACATGCACGATATTTCAATAAGAGATAAATAAGATCACTTGAGTCTTGGTCCAAACTCTTGGCTTTGTACTTCAACTTTTATTCCTGCCTCTGAAATTCTTGAATTTGGGACATTTTGGGACTCTATTTCTTCTGTTTTCGATGTTGGTTTTCTGCCATTAATGACTCCCTTAATCTCACTATGTCTCCTGTCCTCAAAGACTAGCAGTTGACTTTTCCATGAAAATAGATGATTTGCAAATTTTCTTCATGCTTCATGGCCACCTTCAAATACCTAGCTCACAAGAAACTTGAATTCAATGTGTTCAAAATTGAATGTGCTTTTCCTTTTCAAACAAGTCACATATGTCTTCTGACTTCTGTATTTCTGATCACACCACCACCAATTTTCCAGTTACTCAAACTTTTTTCCCCCTTTCTCCTCATAATGTCAAGTCATACAAGTTCTTCCTCAAAATTCTCACATCCTTTTTAGTTTACTATGCCAAGTTCAATAACCTTATAACCAGTCATCAACTCTTATTATTTCAGTCAGTTTTATGAATCACCTCATAAATAACTATTTTAAATAACAAGTCCAGTAGCATCACTTCCTTGTCAAAAAAATCCTGAATGTTTCTCATTTGCTACCAAATTAACATAGCTTCCCTCTCTGGCATTCAAGATTCTACACATGGATATGAACCTTAAACTCTCACCAAACTCAATATCTCAATCTTATCTGAACAGACCTGAACTTTGCTCCATTGTCTTCCCCCCACCCACTAAGAATGTCCATAATTTCTTCTGTCCAGAACAGCACTCTCCAATAAAACTTTCTGTGAGAATGAAAAATTGTTCTATAATTCTGTGCTGACAGAACTAACTTCTAATCAATCAATTAATTTTTTGATTCAAGGGGTACCATATGGGTTTGTTACATAGGTATATTGCATGGCAGTGAGGTTTGGGCATCTACTGAGCCCATCACCCAAGTGGTGGGCCTGGTACCCAGTGAGTAGTTTTTCAACTCTTAGTTCTTTTCTCCTTCCTCCTTTTAGGAGTCCACTGTTCCCATCTTTATGCCCATGTGTATTCAATGTTTAGCTCCCTTTTATAAACAAGAATATGTGGTTTTCAGTTTTCTGTTTCTGTGATAATTCACATAGAACAATGGTCTCCATTTGCATGCATGTTGCTGCAAAAGACATGATTTTGCTCTTCTTTATGGCTTTGTAGTATGCTATGGTCTATATGTATCACATTTTCTATATCCAATCCACCATTAATGGGCACCTGCGCTGGTTCCATGTTTTTGCTGTTGTGGATAGTGCTGTGATAAACATACTAGTGGAAGTGCCTTTTTGGTAGAGCGACATATGCTCCTTTGAGTATACCAGTAGTGGGACTGCTGGGCCAAATAGTAAATCTATTTTTAGTTCATTAAGAAATCTCCAAACTACTTTCCACAGTGGTTGAACTAGCTTACAGTCCCATGGTTTTGATTTGCAGTTCTAATTAATTTAAATTTTCTCACGTGTTTGGTGGCTACTGGACAGTACAGTTCTAAATGCTATTTTCATCTCACAGAATTCTTTCTATTTTATCATGCCTTGGTCAACCATCTACAATTTGATGCTTCCCTGGTTGGAATTATTCCAACTAATTTCCCTGGTTGGAATTATTCCTTCTTGGTCATTACAACAATTTAAATATATCTTTTCAAAAACAGCTTGTATCACTCAATAAGATAATATGAAAAAAAAGTGATTAATAGCCTGGATTTTTGATGCACACTGCCATGCATTAGTTGTGTAACTTTGGGCAATTTTTCTAATTTCTTTCCGTCTCAACTTCATTATTTCAAAAAGTTTTGAGATTTAAATAAGAAAGAAAGGCTGGGCACAGTGACTGATCCTATAATCACAGCACTTTGGGATGCTGAGGAAGGAGGATCACTTGAGCCCAAGAGTTTGGGACCAGCATAGGCAACAGTCTTCTCTACAAAAATAAAAAAAATTTAAAAATTAACCACCTGTGGGAGTGTGCCCCTGTTGTCCCAGCTGCTCAGGAGACTAAGGAGGAAGGATTACCTGAACCCAGAAGGTCAAGGCTACAGTGAGCCATGATTATACCACTGCACTCCAGTCTGGGCCACAGAGTGAGACTGTAACTTTAAAATTAATTAATTAATAAGAAAAGCTAATGAAATGTCTAGCTTATACTTATTATAAGTATTTGTATGCAGGTGACTGACTGATTCTTTAGAATTATGGATTCAGTGTCTATTGAGCACTCACTTGTCACTTAGGGTGCTAAAAAACGTAAGATGCTATCCCTGCCATCCTTGAACTCATAGACTGAAGTGGGAATGTTTCCTAACATCTTTGTCCTTCTGGATTTGAGTCCTACAGAGCAGAAATTGTGTTTTCTTTATGTCCTACTAAGAGTCTCACACACCATTGGGTACATAAGTCACTATCAATAAATATTTGTTTGATTAATGTTAATCTCTCCCCTCATTCTTTTTTAAACATAGGTAGGCTTTGTCTTTCTCCACTGGCATCTATTTTACTGTCTTGTATTCTAGTTACTTGTTTGCACATTTTATTGATCCTCTCCTTGCCTCTCAAACATTAACAAATCAGCATATATTTGAGGACAGTGGTTATCATATTGCTTTTGATGCTTACAGAATATATTCATTGCATTCCTCGGGAACTTAGTCCATGTTTTCACTCCTTTTAAAAAAAATACATAAACCGAATTTAAAGCTCCACTGAGGTATTGGGAGGTGGAAACAGGACTTTTTCTATTAATCTCTGCACATGTATCCCGTGTGGAGGTCAAACACGACATTGACTTTCGCCGTTCCTTTCCCATGTTTACTTTGAGATGTTCCCTATGAAGTAAAATATCCCCTGGATGATGGTGTATAAAACAAATACTTAGTTTTAAAAAAATAATGTTCAAACATTGCTAACTCATAGCCTATTAATTTAGGTTTCTGTGGATAGCAACGCTCCCACATTATAGTTTTAACTTTGTGTCCCTAAGAATTGAGAATAGAGTATATTTCTGTACAATAACTAATATCTGTCTAATGTATACCCATTATAAGACTTACTCGTGAAAAGAGTTTTGGTGAAATGGATTGATTTGCATTTCTACTATTTGAATCTACAGATCTTATCTTTACTATCTTTATTGATATCATTATTATTACTCTTTGAAGCATCAAGCACTTCTGAATCATAAAATTCTGTTAACGGGTTTTTTAAATAAATTTATAATTTTAAAAATATACCTAATTTTCCACTTCAGAACTATAAGTTGTGAAATACAGCCACCACCAAATAGTTTATAATGGATAAAAATATATTTCAATGGAAAGAAAAAAATGGTATTAGTTAAGGGTTCTAAAAAGTGAATATTATTTGTGTAAAATTAAAAGTCAAAACTCATTTCTTACGCTTAAAGGCAATACAACAGAAGTATTAAAATATCATTTAAGCTGGGCTCGGTGGCTCAGCCTGTAATCCCGTGCCTTTGGGAGGCTGAGGTGAGTGGATTGCCTGAGCCCGCAGGTTCGAGACCCGCCTGGGCAGCGAGACCTCATCTCTACA
>NW_007245637.1:160174-171244 GCF_000164805.1 Carlito syrichta
AATTACAAACACTGAAATTTTAAATTTTACTGTGGCTGACTGACTTCAAAAGGAAATTCATGAGCATAGAAATATATCAAACATGAAATGCAGTTATTTCTAGGCAGAGTTATTATTCAAGATATATAAAAACCACATAAAAGCAAAATTTTTAACACACACATATGTATATTTTTCATGGCTCTATTATTTCTTACACCAGAAAGGGGACATCGGATACCCTACTATATTTATTCTAAGTTCACATTAACATATTATAAACAGTTTGACAGGTTTTCACTTGCCTATCAAGTGTGAGCTTTTTTTTTTTTTTTTTTTTGAGTTGGAGTCTCACTCTGTCGCCCTCCGGCGATCCTTCACCTCAGCCTTCCGAGTAGCCGGAATTACAGGCCCGTGCTACCACGCCCGGCTGATTTTTTTGATTTTTATTGTAGAAATGAGGTCTCGTCTGCCCAGGCGGGTCTCGAACCCGCGGGCTCAGGTGATCCACTCACCTCAGCCTCCCAAAGGCACGGGATTACAGGCTGAGCCACATATCAAACAGAATCCTGCCTATGTAAAGACTATCAATTCGCATTTTTGTTGCATAAAAAGTCAATTTCCTGTTTTTATATTTATAAGCATGCTCTTACTTCAATGTTTTGTCAGTGTATTTTTATTTCTTTATTTCTTTTTCTTTTTATTTTGAGTTGGAGTCTCACTTTGTCGCCCAGACTGGAGTGCAGAGGCCGCTCCCAGCCACCGCAGCCTCGACCTGCTGGGCTCCGGCGATCCTTCCGCCTCAGCCTTCCAAGTAGCCGGAATTACAGGCATGCGCTACCACACCCGCCTGGTTTTTTGATTTATTGTAGAGATGAGGTCTCGCTGCCCAGGCGGGTCTCGAACCCCCGGGCTCAGGCAATCCACTCACCTCAGCCTCCCAAAGGCACGGGATTACAGGCTGAGCCACCGAGCCCGGCTTTACACTTTATATTTTTCTTTCCCAGTGTTTCCAATTAATTAGAAACAGATAAAAATACATTCAATTGCCAAATAAAAATGTTAGTTTGAGATTTAGGCAATATTTACATTCTTAAAATTATTTACCATTGCTAAGTAAATTTTTAGTTGGGTAGAATTTAATAAACTTTGGCATAAATCACTGCTGTTTCTGTAAAATTCAACTGGTGGCTCTGACAGAGACTTTATCCTTTTCATACATAGTTCTCAGAGATGATAATTGCACACTGAGAAAGTTCTATCAATCAATTGGGTGGATTTCTTAAGGCAACTTACTAGTAAAAGGCAAAGCATTTTTTGTCATATTTTCTGGAATTTGCTGGTATGTCATATGGAGACATCGAATTTATGTTGTGTTACTTTCCCAAGCTTATTTTTATAGTATTCTTCAACAAAGAGGAAGGCTTCTATCTTATCAATTGGGTGACCTTCTAGAATCTGCTAGAATTTCTATAACCCCTAAACCCCTAATTGTGTAATAGCACAAAATTAACAAAACATGGAGTGATCATTCGGATAAGGGCTGAAGGGATTTTCTGTTTCTTAACTGCTTTTTGTCATTTTTGTTTTGGAATAAAAATGTCTTAAAGGACACCTTCCAATTAGCAAATGTTGAAAGATGAATAGCTTCTTTGACATGGGAAACCAGAAATATATAAAGGATATCTTTAAATATTATATTAGCAGTTATCAGAGAAATGAATAGTGTGCAAAAAGGAAATGGGTATAATTTCATTAAATTCACCTAACTCAAAAAAACACTTAATCTGCTCAAATCCATTTTCACATTCTTAGCTAGAATCTTATCTATTTATTGAATTGGTTTGTTGCTGAATAATACTATTAAGTGTTCTTTTTTAGTAACTTGAGTATGGAATGACTATTAAAAATTCAAATTTACAAAGATAATGGGAATTTGATTTCCTTGAAATCTCTGCTGCTTTTGAATTGGGCTCACCATTTATTTCTGCATACTTGTTAAAGTTAATTTAAGTAAATTTAGAATTACCTAAAAGGCTTAGAGCAGTAAATGCAGAAAGATCTGATCGACTTCTGTCTCCTCCTTTTACAGAGGATGAAACATAGGCCCATACATAAGGAGTGGCCTGATCAAAATATAGACTTTCTGACCAGGCACAATGGTTCATGCCTATAATCCTAGCACTTTGGGAGACCAAGATGGGAGATTCGCTTGAACCCAGGGATTCAAGACCAGGCTGGGCAACATGGTAAGACTTCGTCTCTACAAAAAGTCAAAAAATTATCCAGGTGTGGTGGCAAGCAGATGTAGTTCCAGATACTTGGGAGCCTGTGGCAGAAGGATCATCTGAGCCCAAGAGATCGAGGCTGTTGTGAACTGAGGTAGTGCCACTGCACTCCAGCCTGGGTAAGAGAGTGTTACCTCCCACTTTCTTCCTACTTTTGGAAGGCTTTGTTACAAGCTTTTTAGCCCCTGAACTACTGATGAATCTAGAGATCTTTTTAATAATTTATTTCTTTTTTACCACCATTTTCTTTATTTCATTAGCTTATCCCTCAATACACTTGGCTGTCTACTCTTGAATTTTTCCCCCTTGAGTAACATTAGATTCTCCCATTCAGCTTTGACAGATACTAATATTTTTCATAATATTTTAAAAAATCATCGCTTTGTCTTCTAGTTTACAAAGTTCACTGTATCAGTTAGGCTTGAACTCTGCTATATGAGGGGAGACCTCCCAAAAAACCAGAATTTATTTATTAAAAATTTTGTTTATTCTTACATGCTTAAACTTCAGTCACCTTCAAAGTATTCTCTGTTTGATGCAATATGTCTATTGAGACACTTTTTCCACTGCGCTAAGCAATTTTAGAACTTGTCAATTTTGATGCCTTCGATGGCTTCTGTCGTTTTGTGTCTCATGTCTTCCACATTGGCAACATGTTTCCCTGTTTCCTTTTGATAACTTTTTTCATCAGGGAAACAAAAAAAAAAATGTGTTCGAGGCAAGATCAGGTGAATAGGGTGGGTGGGGCAAAGGGAGACATGCTGTTGTTTGTCATGATGTGTGCAGGTGCATTGTTATGGTGGAAGAACCAGTCACCTGTTTGCCACAACTTGAAATGTATTTTCCACAACACAGTCTCTCACAACAATGCTAGCTGGAACACTGATGTTTTCCAGTTCCTAGAACAGTTAACCTAGTGGGGAAAGCCTGTACTACAAAGGGCCCACCTCCAAAAGGTAATTCCAGGGTTTTTGTGTCCCCCTTGTATACTGCAAACCATCCCAAAACTTGGTGGGATGGTTTTGCTTATTGTTTATTTTACAGCAATACATATTTATCTGTTATTCACACATCTGCAGTGTGGTGAAGTTTGGTTGAACTGAGGTGGTCACTCTTGGTGCCAAACTGTGGAACTATAGGTCTACTCTGTGGGTCTCTCATTCCCCCTGGGCTAGCTACATACACATGTGATTTTCATAGCCAAAGACAAAAGACTGTGTCTCATTTCCCAAGCACATTTCAAGACACTGCAAGCTTCATGTCACCAACATCTCACTGACCCAAACAAACCACATATCCAAACTCATTACCAATAGAACAGGGAAGCTATTCCTGGCAAAAGATGAGGACATTGGACAGTGAGTGAATATTTGCTGAACAATAATTTAATCTGTAACACAAGTTCTAGACTCCGAACGGTACTGATATAACATTCTCTTCATCAGATGTATTCAAATAGTTTTCAATAAGTGCTTACTGGACACCAACTGTGTGTGAATACTATTCAATCCCTTGTTTCAAGAATTCTTCCCTTACACTTAAATTGTCTATTTATTTATTTGAGTCAGGGTATCACTCTTGCCCAGGCTAGAATGCAGTGGCATCATCACAGCTCACTGCAGCCTCAACCTCCGGGGCTCGGGCAATCCTTCCACCTCAGCCTCTCAAGTAGTTGGGACTATAGGTGTGTGTCATCACATTCAGCTTATTTATTGACTTTTTGTATGGACTAGTTCTCGTTATCTGGGCTCAAGAAATTTTCTTACCTCAGCATCCCAAAGTGCTGGGATTATAAGCAAGAGTCATTGTTTCTGACTGCCTTTTTAACTGTCAGTTTTAAAAAATCTTTTTACTTTCAAGATTTATGATTATTTTTCTTTGCATGACAGTCAAATCCCTCAAAGTCCATGAATCATATTTGCCTATGATTTAAGTATTCTTCAGTTAATTTCCTCTCTTCTTCTTCTATTTTAAGTTTTTCTGGGTCCACTATCATGCTCCCACTAAGAATGTTCAAACTGGTTATATTCCGTATATTTTTTGTCAGAGTGGAGTTGAAAGATACTACGGACCACCCGCAGCACTTTACTTTCAACTTATGCTGAAATATTGCTCAGCAAGACCTTATAGTCACTCCAATTGATTCAGGATGGTGCTATAAATAGGGGGTCAAACTGTGTATTCTGGACCAAAGCTGCCTGATTTCACATCGAGGCTGAGTCATGTACTCTTGAGCAAGTTACTGGACCAATCTGTGCCTTAGTTTTCTCATTTTAAAAAGAGTCGCCATAATAGTATCTACCTTAATTTTGTAATGGAGATTAATAAGTTGATTTATATAAACCACTTATGCATGTAGATAATTGTAGCAAATATTAGTTTTATTAGTAGTATTATGACTATTTTAGACTTAGATGTGGACACATTTCTAAATTCTCAGTTCCTGAGGAGCTTTACCTTGACTAGAAATGAATAAAACCCAAGAATCAACCACATGCAGAAGACTTCAGTTAGTAATATATCAGATCATGTACTATTTAATCCTCACAATAACCACGAAAGATAGGTCTTATAACTTCCAAATTACAGAGAAATCTGAGTCAGCAAATGTAACTTAATTTTCTCAGGCTCACAGAACTGGTTAGTGATAGTATTTAAATCCAAGCTACTTATAATTGTTTTCTTACTCTCTGCATCTCTTTAATTTGTATCATAGTTTGCTTGCAATGATGCCAATGCATTTTATTCTGAAATAGCCCATCTATTCACTGGATTATATGTCTTGTCTATTAGGATCAGAATGTCTGCCTCAGATTTTAAGAATCATGGTGATTAAGCATGTTTTTTATATAGTGTGCTGCTCAATTCAACCAAGGCTGGAACTTGGGTTTTGAAATTGACCCCAAAAGACTAGAACACTTATTTCAGAATAATATATTATTCTGAGCAAGCCATTAGAATTTATCAGGTTATAATCATAAAAGTTAATTCTACCAACATAAATAATCACTATAGTCTCCCAGGTGAAAATAAACTTTAGTTAATATAATGATTTCAAGTGTCAATGTCAAAGAACAAGCTACAATTGTTAGGGGAGGGAAATATATATTTTTTAAGAAATTGGACCAGGATTTAACTATGGAATTAAATGAGAAGAAACAAAGCTATACACGTTAAAAATTCCAAATAGAAAATTAAATAAGTAATGTAGTTAGGGCAAAATTTTTATCCAAGAGAATTATAACTTTATAAAGATTTCTCAATCTAAGAAACCAGTAACAATTTATTTAGCCTTTCTTCTAGAGAGATTGAATATATAGAATTGAATGAAAAATAATCAACACTGAAATCAATTTAAACTTATTGTCTGAGCGAGTTTTGCAGTGTTTAAATTAGCCATTAGAAAAAAAATGGAAATAATATACATGTGATAGATTGTATTCATAGATTTGCATATTTTGAACCATCCTTGTATCCCTGGTTGTTCATTGTTCATGGTGAATGATCCTTTTAACGTGCTATTAAATTTGATTTGCTAGTATTTTGTTGAGGATTTTAAAATTTATGTTCATCAGGAATATTGATTTGGAAATTTCTTTTCTTGTAGTATCTTTGTCTGCCTTTGGTATCAGAAAAACACTGGTCTCATAAAATGAGTTTGAAAGTATTCTCTCATCTTCAGTATTTTTAAAGAATTTGAGAAAGATTGTTGCTAGTTGAGAAGGATTTTTGAAATAATTCAGCAGTTAAGCTATTGGGTCCTGAGCTTTTCTTCAGTGAGACATTTTTTTGTTGAGTATTTAATTTAAAAGAGATTTAATCTCTTTATTCATTATTGGTCTGTTCAGATTTTCTATTTCTTTGTGATTCAGTCTTGGTAGACTTTAAGTGTCTAGAAATGCATCCACTTCTAGATTTATCCAATTTGTTGGTATATGTTTATCAATAGTAGTGTCTTATGATCTTTTGTATTTCTGTAGCATAGGTTGTTATGTCTCCTCTTTCGTTTCTGATTTTATTTATTTGAGTCTTCTCTCTTTTTAGTCTGTTAAAAGTTTTGTAAAAGCTTTGTTGACTTTGTTTATCAATGCTTAATTTTCAAATTACTTGAAATGTGGAGTCATAGGCAAAATAACTCTAGAAACCAGCTCAGTAGTATGTATTTTCATTACTTCACATATTCCAAAAAATCGTGTCTCTTTAGGTGCCCTGACCTAGAATCAAAGATTAGTTTGCTTAATTTCTTCATAACTTGAACTTATAGCTTCAGCTTTTTACTTTTAAAGATGTTATTTTAGTCAGCCAATGATGCTTTTCATAAAATTAATATTTTAGTTATATTCACTTTTCATGTTGTTACATACACAACTTGGGTGTATGTATATGTATGTGTTCATGAGTACATTTGTGTGTGTACTTAAATGAGCTTCGTCTACACTGATAATTAAAAATGCTAAATTTCTTGCCAAAATTCTGCAGTCATAATATCATACATCAGCATTTCTAACAATCCATTTTCTAAAAATAAAAATGAAAGTAATTTGATTTGTTTATCATATATAAGTAATTTTTTTAAAGTTCAATATTTAGAATTCTAATTTTCATTGAACTGCTTATTTCCATACAAGCCATACTGGTCATTAATATGTCTTATTGCATAAAGAATATGACTCCTTTCTTCAGCAAATGTTGAGCACCCACTGCTTATTATGCATTTTCCTAGGGGTTGAGTAAACTGTAGTAAGATAGATAAAATCATTTCATTCATGGAGTTTTCATTCTAGCTTATGAAGAAAGATATAAATATAAAAGCAAAATTTAAAGTATATTTGCATATTTTTAATACTGACAAGACTATGAAGAAAATAATTGTAGACACTTCTTAGGGAAATAAACTTTAAATTTATCAAATATTCACGATAGGAAAAGAACAAAGTATTTACTTTTCGATCTCTTTTGCTTGTCAATGATTTCTGACTCAGTTATTGTATGATCCCTGTGCAGTTCAGCTTTTTCATAAGCATAACCATTACATAGATACTCAACTTAGTATTTTTTTTTTTTGAGTTGGATTCTCACTCCATCACCCAGGCTGGAGTGCAGTGGCATGCTCATAGTCACCTAGCACTCACCTGCTGGGCTTAGGCGATCCTTCTGCCTCAGCCATCCAAGTAGCCAAAACTACAGGTGCGCACTACAACACCTGGCTAATTTTTTGATTTATTGTAGAGATGAGGTCTCGCCAAGCTGCCCAGGCTGTTCTCGAACCTGTGGGCTCAGGCAATCCCCTCATCTCGGCTTCCCAAAATGCTGGCATTATAGGCTTAAGCCACCATTCCTGGCCTCAACTTAGTAGAAGATGAGTAGACTAATCAAATTATTAAATAATATGACATAAATGTAATAAGATATTTGACTGAGATATCAATTTCTGTCTTGTTTCTCATTTCTGAATGATTGAAAAGTAATTTTTCCTTCCCTGATTGAAGTGTGAAACAAAACAAGCCTTTGTGTTCATCTTCACCAGCTTTTGTGTGGTCCAAAACTGAACGTTTATAGGCAAATAAAAAGCATCATCATCCGGAGGTTTGTTTGCAAATCAAAGAGGAAAATGGCAGGATACTACCCACAAGACAGAGCAACACTTGGATTCTCAGTGAGGTCATGGAAAGGGAGCATTAAAAGTTCTGACCTTGAAGGTCATGCAAGTATGAACAAAGTGAAGCCAACTCACTCTCCAATGGCATACTAGACTTGAGCTGGACATCTAATCTTGGGCGCAAACATGATGAACTGACTTCTATAGGTTCTTCCTCAAATTCTTTGTGTGTGTGTGTGTGTGTATGTGTGTGTGTGTGTGTGTGTGTATGTGTGTGTGTGTGTGAACCTTCTTAGACACTTATTCAAATGTGGAGTTGGGGAGACTAGTCCCTTAAAAATGTGTAGTTGGGGAGACTAGTTCCCTAAAAATGAGTGATACTGGTGTTCTCTTTCCTACTTAATAACACCATGTCAGATTTAGCATAGTTTTAAAATAATAATAATAAAATAAAGGAATCTGGATGCAGTGGATCATACCTGTAACCCCAGCACTTTGGGAGACTGGGGAGGAAGGATCACTTGAGGCCAGGAGTTTGAGACCAGCCTGGACAACATATCAAGACCCTATCTCTACAACAACAATAACAAGCTAGCCAGGCACGGTGGATGCACCTGTAGTCTCAGCTACTAGGGAGGTTGAGTCAGGAGAATTGCTCAAACCCAAAAGATGGAGGATTACTTGAGCCCAAGAGGTCAAGGTTGCAGTGAGCCATGATCAGACCACTGCCTTCCAGAGTGGGTGATAGCATGAGAACCTGTCTCGAAAAAATAAAAATAAAAAATAAGGGAATTTTTCTTGGACCAAGTAAGATAAGGAAAATTAACACCATACCACAAATACATACTAACATGTGAAAAGAGTATTCAGGTACTGTTCCAAATCTAGCTTGGAATTTGAGAATTCTGGGGGAAAAAAACTACTCTAAAGCAGCATTTCCCAATTCTGCTATGGTTGCACAGTAGAATTCCCTTGAGAATTTTTATACCCAGCCATATTTCAGATGAACCAAATTAGAATTTTGGGGCATTGGGCCCAAGCATCAATGTTGTTTTATTTTTAAGGCTCTCTAACCACTGCACAGCCAAAACAAGAACCATTGACTTTGACAAATATATTGAGCTGTGTGGCAGTTGATAATCAGGCCCTGGGACAGGGAGAGGCAATCAGTATCGATATCCCTGGAAGATGAAACTGTGTGTGCAAGCAATGAAATATGAGGCTAAGGAATATGTGTTTGCGGGACTACAAATTCAGTCAGTGGACCACACTGTGTATTTCTGGAGAGGTGGGAGGGGTGTTGGGAGATGAAGCTAGTCAGTCCCAGAAGAATATTTGGCATGTCCTTGTTATGCTGAGAAACTTGGCTTTTATCTCGGAGTGTCTATTGGTTGCTGGGGAGTTACAAAGTTGAATTTGCATGTGAAAAGTAGTGTTTTGGCAGCAGCTTGGCGAATGAACTTGAGAGGAAGGCAGAGAAGACTGATGACAGGAAGAACAGTTGGCATTCTAGACAAAAGATGATAATGCCCTGCCTAGGGAAATGGGTCTGAAAGAAAAGATCCAATAGATATTAACAAAGGTTAAATTGATCAGGTTTGGAAGGTGGCCATCATTATATGCATGCCTCAGATCTCCTAGAGTATGGAATATAATTGACTGATGGAGCCAGCTTCTATCCCACTAATTCCATCACTTCACCCATCACGAGGCTGGCTTCCCATGGGCTGCTTGCAGCCAAGGAATGAGCAAGCCTGGGGGAACTAGTGTTGGTCATTCTTGTAGGATACAAGGCATAGGATGCGGAATTATGTAGCTAAAGACTTTGGCACAAGTACTCCCCAATGTCCTAAGGAAACTTTTTTGTCTTTCTACTCAATTTTTCTTCCTTGCTGTCACAGATTGTTCGTGCCCCAAATCCCAGATTTGCATGTGGAAGTCTTACTCCCCAACGTGATGTTGTTTGGAGGTGGGACCTTTGAGCAGTGACGCGATTTTAAAGACTAATCCTCATGACTGGGATTAGTGCCCTTAATATAGAGACTCCTGAGAGATCCCTCATCCCTTCCAGTGAGGAGATGGCCATTTATTTAAGACCAGGAAGAACCACTCTTAGGGTGCCTTGATCTTGGACTTCTCGGCATCCAGAACTATGAGAAATAAGTGTTTGTTGTTTCTAAGTCACCCTGTCTACGGTATTTTGTTATAGCAGCCTAGTCAGACTAAGCTACTTCCCTCCTATCTCCACAGGTGTTAGAACTGCATCACAGTCTTCAGGCTCTTTCTATCTACTCTTACTTTCTTCCTTTTATGATTTACAGGTGTCTCTCCCGCAATAATTTCTTACACATCTCAACTCATCTCACTGCTGATGTCTGCTTTGTGAAGCTAACATAGTACTACTTGGTATAGGAGAGAAAAGGACAAGGAAGATGCTAAGAGGATTCTTAGATGGTTGTGGGGAAATTGAATGAATCCCCATGACAATTACAAGGAGTACAATGAAAGACTGGGAAAGACAAGATCTGTTTCATATATATCATCTTTTCAGGATTCTAGGACATTCTGGTACTGATTTCCCAAAGAGACTGTGTGTTATGAATACAGAATTCATGAGACTTCAGAGACATAACAGATTTGAGAGTCAGCATTCATAAGTGGTAATTTTTCTTGTGGCCATGAGTGAGAGCATCAAAAATATTGGTTACTGTGAGAAGTGATCCAAGTATTTAAAAACTGGGGAAAAAATATGAAGGAAGATGAGAAATGGCCGGAAATATGGGAGGAGGAAGACACATGCAAACACATAAAATCCCCTTCATAGAACAATGGAGGGAAGAAAAAAGATATCAGATATTCCTGAGAGCTGGTATGTTAGAAAGTAAAATGATTCCTTGGGCATCAAGCATGTTTGGGAGTCTAATAAGGGTTGTTTAGGTACGGTGGTTGTGGAACACACTCAAGTGCAAAATGTTGAAGAGAGCATGAAAAGTGAGGGGGCTAGACACTGACAGAGGAATGTCTTGTTTTGAAGAGCCATGGTGTGGAGGAATGAGAAGAGAAAGGGTGCTAGTTGGAGCTTCCACAGAGATATTTCTGTTTCTTTTCTTTTCTTTTCTTTTGAGTTGGAGTCTCACTTTGTCACCCAGACTGGAGTGCAGTGGCCGCTCCTGGCCACCGCAGCCTCCACCTGCTGTGCTCCGG
>NW_007245637.1:171264-230667 GCF_000164805.1 Carlito syrichta
GGGTCTTGAACCCGCGGGCTCAGGCAATCCACTCACTTCAGCCTCCCAAAGGCGTGGGATCTGTTTCTTTTTGAGATGGAAGAGGCTTGAGTGGGTTCACAGGCAAACAGCAAGGAGCCAGGACTTAGAATGAGAGATGGAGATAAATGGTTTAGAATTGTGCTGAAGCGATAGAAGGGGGTTAGATTAAGGATACAAGTGGTAGAATTAACCATCAGCAGGTGAGACCATGGTTTCCTTTCCTCTGAGTCAGATGGTAGTGGAAATAGACCCTAAAGTTTCAAGGTGCACATGAAGTAAAGTAAGGCTGCTTCTACAGGGTAGTTTCAGCGTCCTTTATGAAAGATAATGCTGGCCAGGTAAGGTAGTGCACATCTGTAATCCCAGCACCTTGGGAGGCCCAGATAAATGGTTTGCTTGAGCCCAAGAGTTCAAGATCAGCCTGGACAATATAACGAGACCTCATCTTTATTTCTTTTTAAAGAAAGATAATTCTGGGATAGGTGGGTGGCTGTGAAATGGAAAAGGCTCAACTGCCTTTTGGCGAGGAGATTTCAAAAGGAGGTTGTGGTCTGAGAATGGGATATTGAAGTTTAGAATTTCAAAGTTGCCTGATGAGAATAAAAAAGGACACAGTAAAAGAGAAGATGATCATGAATGGTCTGTTCGCATAGACATGATATCTGTTGAACATTCTGACAGGATCAGCATGGAAGAAAACACTGAGGCAGCTCCTAAGTCCTCAGTGATAGTGGGATTGTGATGAGGCTGACAAAGAAGAGAAAAACAGGGTTGAAACTGAGGGCATTAAATGCAAAATATAAGTTTCTGCAAAAGGCTATGCAATACTGGTCTACCAACAGCAGTGGGTAGCTGGGACAATGTGATCCTCTTCTCTGCACATTGGAGAATAAAGGCATTTGGAAGAAATGAGAAGCCTTCCTTTGAGAAGACAGAAAAGAAATTTGGGTCCTCTGGACAGGGCCAGGTTTCAGTTAACAATAATTGTGATGATAATGGTGTTTATTGACACAACATTCTAGGCACTACTCCAAGTATTTTTATATTTATTAACTTATTTATGGCAAGTAGACAGAGGGGGATATTTGTGAAGAAGCTGGGTATGTGAAGGTTTGTTTTTGATGAATTAAATAAACTCCAGAAAATGCAATGGAAAGAATGGCAAAGTAGCAACAGAAGACAAGAATTTGATAATCATGATCATTAGAGGATTAGTTGAGTTGAGAGTTTGGCCATAAACACGGTCTCTGAATTTGATTTTCTCACAGAAACCACCAATAGATTCTCAAGGAGGATACGTATAGACAGATTAACAAGGACCAAGAAAATGACTAAAGTGACACTGTTTATAGCTAACTTAGGTTTCACTGCTAAATCGCAAAAGTTTATATGTAACCCTTACTATGTGTAAAACATAATGAATAAATGAGCCATGACGGTTCATTTTTCACTGTCGTTTAAGAACCAGACTGAAAGGAAACTAAGGCCACCCACTCAATGCTTTTCCCTTAGACCCACACCATCATCTCTTTAAAAATGGGTCATAGCCAGGCTCAGTGGCTCAACCTGTAATCCCGCACCTTTGGGAGGCTGAGGTGAGTGGATTGCCTGAGCCCACGGGTTTGAGACCCGCCTGGGCAACTTGACGAGACCTCATCTCTACAATAAATCAAAAAAAAAAAAAAAAATTAGCCAGGCGTGGTAGCGTGCGCTGTAGCTACTTGGAAGGCTGAGGCAGAAGGATCGCCGGAGCCCAGCAGGTCGAGGCTGCGGTGGCCAGGAGCGGTCACTACACTCCATTCTGGGCGACAGAGTGAGACTCCAACTCAAAAAAAAAAAAAAATGGATCATAAATTTCAAGGCTTATGAGTCAAATATGAGCAGTGTTTTCAATCCATAAACTATTTTTTAATTTTAATTAATTCCTATCACTTAAGGAATCAGAGACTTTTGCATAAAGAGGATAAGAAGAATGGGAAAAAGGAAAGAAGCTCAAATATAGCAAAAATTAGTTATGTTGAGTAGAAGCTAGGATGGCCAAAGTTCATCTTTTTTTTTTTCAGGAATTTTCCAGTTTTAGCACTGATAACCCCACTTCATGGAAACCCCACTTCATGGAAACCCCCTCAATTAATGGCAGACCAGGATGATTGGACACCCTAGAAGCAGATACTCTTTTTAGATTGATACATTGTACTTGGGGTTCACCAGAGTTGCCACCAGACCAACATTCATTATCTGCCTAGCTCTTGTAGGTCTCTGAATTCTCTCGATTTTGGCTTACCTAAGGAAGGGTTTATTAACAGCTGGTTTAGTCCTCCCGCTCCAAGGCAGTATCTACAAAAAAGTGACTAATCTACTTAAAGAATCCCAGAAATGCACAGAAAGAAAAGAAATCCATGTAGGTGAATAATTAGAGGATGACTGCATGGACGAGTCACAAAGTTTGTTGGCTTCTGCCTCATTCGCTATTTATTCTCTAAGACCCAAGTTCAATAATGGCTTGCTTTGATTCCTCAACTTCTTGTACGTAGATAGTTAGCCTTGGGTTCCCTATTGTTATTGGAATCTACCTCTATATATATCCACACTGGTTGAGTTTATAGGCAATGAGAAAGAAAGGAATAAGAGATATAGATGCAGTTAATTGGGCAAAGTTTTCCTTTGGAACTCTGAGCTAAAGAATCAGCTTGGATACAGGACACTAGCAATCAGGGACT
This sequence comes from Carlito syrichta, assembly GCF_000164805.1. Taxonomy (NCBI): domain Eukaryota; kingdom Metazoa; phylum Chordata; class Mammalia; order Primates; family Tarsiidae; genus Carlito; species Carlito syrichta. Next base: position 174,006 of record NW_007245637.1, read on the forward strand.
ATGGTGCCGAGGCTACCACTGGTGCTGAAATGCCACAGTCTACTGCTCAGTACGTTGTTGTTGTGGGTGAAGGCCTGATGGCACAGTGCCCCAAGACCTGTCAAGAGAGATGCCAGCCATGGCTTGTGAGCTAAAAGAGTACAAAAAGAAATAATATGTTTGTGTTCCAAAAACATCCAGCAGCAAGTAGTCCATGAAATTCATGGAAGCCACACACTCTGTGTTTTGATGGATCAGTGACTTCCTCCCTTTCAAATATAGTGTTTAAAAATATAAATACTGTACAATGACTTGCTGTATGGAAAATACAGTGTACCATGAATCATTTAGATGTAAAAAATCTGGGCTGTTATTAAATAAGGTTGAATGTGGTGGCTCATGCTTATAATCCCAATATTTTGGGAGGCTGAGGCGGAGGATTGCTTGAGCCCAGGAGTTCAAGACCAGCCTAGGAAACATAGCAAGACCTCACATCTATAAAAAAAAATCAAAAAATTACCTGAGTGTGGTGATGTGCCCTGTAGTCCCAGCTACTCGGGAGGCTGAGGTAAGAGGATTTCCTGAACCTAGGAAGTCAAGGCTGCAGTGAGATGTGATTGTGCCACTGCACTCCAGCCTGGGCAACGGAGTGAAATCTCTACTCAAAATAAATAAATATAAAGGCAATTTAAGTGTGAGGAAAGAGTGAGACCTAGACTCAAAAATGAAAATATATTCAATGCAACAGTATATCAACTGAATAGAAATCCCCCAGTGTTGAGAAATGTAAAATAAAATAAAATAAGGAAATGTGCGATATTTTAAAGCTGCTCTCAGAACTTTCTCTTGAAGTACAAGTGTGGGTACTGTTTCTTAATAATGGCAACTTATCAATGTTATAAATAATAATTCAGATTAAACAACAGTTGCTACAGGTAAAGTTCAAAAATACCAAAGGGTGTGATAATTAAACGACAGTGTGCAAATGCTGGTGTGGCTGAGTGACTGCTGTAATTCAAGGATCTTATGAAGGCAGGCTCGGCTGTCTTTACTACACATAGCCCTCCAGCTGTCCCCGAGGCTCCCTGAGCACTACCAGGACACCTGCCACTTGGGCACTAATTCTGTAGCACTAGACACCTATTTTTTTGTTAAGAAAGAAACTGAGATGCCATAGTTTGTATGAGATTTACCGAGGCTAACTGGGCTGTTTACTCTATCCAGGAAAGAAAGGAAAGAGTGACTCGGAAAAACAGAAGGGATAGTCAGACTCATTCCATAAAACGAAAACCTATTTTTCTTAAAACAGGTTAGCACCTGGCAAATGGCAGGTCATCCATTGATTTTTGCTGAATTAATAAGTATTCCATAAATTATTTGGCTTTTGGTCAAGTTTTAAGTTTCTGGAACCAATAATGGTTTTCATAATTAAAATAGTCTGAAGGATGAACAAGCTAGAGTTGGTGGAGCTATCTTATAGGAACAATTTGATTTCTGCTTTCTCTCATAACAACAAATTTAGTCACTAAGTCTGTGATTCCACTAGTTTAATATCTAGTGGTGGTTGTGATCTTCTTTATTATTTTTTCACCTCTTATTATGCCAATATTGTTAATGGACGGTGAAGACTATGTAACACAACATCAAAATGACCAACTAACTAACTAGTAGAACCAGTACAAAATAAAGCAATTCGACTCAAGAAAAATGACCTTAATAAATGGAGGATAAATCCAGGAAGAATAGCACTAAATCAAAAAATTCTACAGTTCATCAACTGGGAAAACAATAGCTCAAACAGTAGTATGCAAATATATGTGTCCAATCTATGTCCCATACATAGGGACATAGCACCAGAGTCTCCCACTTGCATTGGTGGCATAAGCAGGCCTGTTGTCCCAATTCCTCAGACCTTCATATCTGCCATCCAATACAGAGAGCTATACGGACCCAGTGACTTCTGGTTCTCCACCCAACAGCAGACTAAAATACAGATCAGGATTTCCTGACACTCTACCCACTAGCAGAAGGCAACCAACTCCAGTGTCTTCTTGTCCTCTACCCAGCAGCAGAAGAAGATCTAGGATATTCCTCCACCCAGCAACAGAAGGTAACCCAGAACCCACAGTTCCAGGACTCCCTAGCCCACACTTAAGGGTGGAAGGCATCCCAGGCAGGTGTTTTTCTCTCCCAGTGGCACTTTTGAGATAAAGTAGAAAACCCGCCAGCACTGGGTGGCTGGAGGATGGGCCAGGAGTATTATTCACCATCTCTAAAACCAATATTAAAAGCAATAAGTTGTTGACAGTATACAAAAAAAAAAAAAAATTTTAAAGCAGCCATTATTGAATTTCTTCAAAGATAAAGAAAACTCCCTAGAAGCAAAGAAAATTAGAAAATCTCAGCAAAAAAAAAAAGGAATTTTTATTAAAAAACTCAAGTGGAAATTATAGAACTGAAAAATGTAATAACAAAAACAACAACCCCAAAACCTCAATGGATAGACTTAAGAGTAGAATGGAGATGACTATAGAAAGCATCAGTGAACTCTGGGACAAATCAATAGAACTTATTCAATTTGAACAAAGGAGAGCAAATATATTGGGAAAAAATATATTCACAGAGGCTCAGAGACTGTAAGACAACAAACAATCTAAATTGATATCATCAGAGTCTCAGAGGGAGAGGAGAAAGAAAGTCAGGGTGAAAAAGTAATTTAAAAAATAACTGAAAGCTTTCCAAATTTGGCAAGACATGAACATAAAGAGTCAGGAAGCAGAGCAAATCTTAAATAGGATAACAACAAAGAAATCTATGCAAAGACACATCAGAAACTTCTGAAAAATAATACCGAAAAAAAAAAAAAATCTTAAAATCAACCATAGCAAGCAATGCATTATATACAGGGAATACCAACTGAAATGACTGTGAATTTCTCATCCAAAGCCAGGGAGTCCAAAAGAAAGACATTTCTGTGCTGAAAGAAAATAACTGGCAACCCAGAATTCTATATCTGGCAAAAAATATTTTTCAGAAATACACAGAAGACAAATAAGTCATAACTGTATTCTTTCTCCTCGTGAATTTCTTAAACCATATTTGCTGCATGGAGCAAAAATTGTGCCATCTGTCACAGTGTTCAATGTCTGTATAAATGCTTGAAACAATTATACAATTATGCACGGCATAATGACATTTGGTCAATGATGGACTACATAATATGATAATGGTCCCATAAGATTACAATGAAGCTGAAAAATTCTTATTGCCTAGTGACATCATATTTGCCATAACATCATAGAGCAACACATTACTCATGTGTTTGTGGTGATGCTGGTGTAAACAAACCTATTGTATTTCAGTTATATAAAATTATAGTACATACAATTATGTACAGTACATAATACATACTTGATAATGATGATAAATTACTGTTACCGGTTTATGTATTAACTAAACTATAATTTTTTAAAAATTTATTGTAGAGTGTAGTCCTTCTACAAAACAATTAACTATAAAACGGCCTCAGGCAGATCCTTCAGGAGGAATTCTAAAAGAAGGCATTGTAGATGACTACAGCTCCATGCATTTTATGACTCCTGGAGACCCTCCTGTGGGTCTAGATGTGAAGGTAAAAGGCAGTAATATTGATAATCTTGACTTTGTGTAACAGGCTTAGGCTAATGTGTGAGTTTATGTAGTAGTTTTGTTTATTTTCTTTTTTAAGCTGGAGTCTCACTCTGTTGCCCAGGCTGGAGTGTGGTAGCATAATCACAGCTCACTATAGCCTCAAACTTCTGGGCTCAAGCCATCCTACAATCTCAGTCTCTTGAGTACCTGGGACTACAGGCAAACACCATCTATTAATTTTTAAATTTTGTAAAGATGAGGCCTTTTGCTATGTTACCTAGGCTGGTCTCAAACTCCTAGGCTCAAGTAATCCTCCCACATTAGCCTCCCTAAGGTCTGGGATTGCAGGTATGAGCCACTGCACCCAGAATTGTCTTAGTTTATTTTTTTGGTTTTTTTTTGAGTTGGAGTCTCACTCTGTCGCCCAGACTGGAGTGCAGTGGCCACTCCTGGCCACCGCAGCCTCGACCTGCTGGGCTCCGGCGATCCTTCTGCCTCAGCCTTCCAAGTAGCTGGAATTACAGGCGCGCACTACCACGTCCGGCTAATTTTTTTATTTTATTGTAGAGATGAGGTCTCGCCTGCCCAGGTGGGTCTCGAACCCGCGGGCTCAGGCAATCCAATCACCTCAGCCTCCCGAAGGCGCGGGATTACAGGCTGAGCATAAACTTTAAAATGCAAAATAATAATAATAAAAAAAACTTGTAAAATAATGATATAAAAAGAAAATATTTTTGTAGAGTTATACAATGTGTTTGTGTTTTTAAGATAAGTAATGTTGATTACAAGAGTCAGAAAGCTTAAAAATTTAAAAGTCTATAAAGTAAAAAGTTACAGTAAGCTAAGGTTAATTTATTATTGAAGAACCTTAAAAGAAATAATTTTGAAAAGTGTATTTTTTAAAAGTGTACAGTGTTTCTAAGGTTAATTTATTATTGAAGAACATTAAAAGAAATAATTTTTAAAAGTGTATTTTTTAAAAGTGTACAGTGTTTCTAATGTCTACAACAGTGTACCATAGCATCCTTGGCCTTCATATTCATTTACCACTCACCCAGACAACTTTCAGTTCCGCAAGTTCCATTCATGGTGAGTGCCATATAAAATGTACCATGTTAAATCTTTTATTTCATATTTTTAATTGTACTTGTCCATGTTCTCTTATAGTTAAATGCACAAATACTATGGCGTTATAATTGCCACTAATATTCAATACAGTAATATGTTGTACTGTACAGTACAGTAATATGTTGTACTGTACAGTAATATGTTTGTTGGCTAGGAGCAATAGACTAGACCATATAGCCTAGGTGAATAGTGGGCCATACTATCTAGGTTTGTGTAAGTATACCCTATGATGTTCACATATAGTGATGAAAATTGACAAATGATACTGTTCTTAGATTGTATTTCCATTGTAAAAGGACATATGACTGTATTTAAAAGAGAGGGCAAAGGATCTAGTACTTTACTAGAAGTGGAAATATTTTGGTACCAGTACAATGTGAAAAGCTAGGTATGTATATTGTAATATCTACATCGATCACCAAGAAAACTATACCAAGTGATATTCTCAAAAACATTATGAACAAAAACAAGGAAAGATTCTAAAAACTGTTTAAGTAATTCATAGCAAGACAGGAAGAGAGAAACAAAGGAACTCAAACAAAAGGAAACAGGAAACAATAAAAAGGTAGATTTAAGTCTTATTATATCAATAATTACTTTTAATGTAAATTGACTAAATAAACTGATTGAAAGACAGAAATGTGAAGACTGAATTTAAAAAATATGATCCACTATACAATGTCTATAAGAACTCACTTCGCCGGGCTCGGTGGCTCAGCCTGTAATCCCGCGCCTTTGGGAGGCTGAGGTGAATGGATTGCCTGAGCCCGCGGGTTCGAGACCCGCCTGGGCAGGAGAGACCTCATCTCTACAATAAATCAAAAAAATAGCCGGATGTGGTAGCGTGTGCCTGTAGTTCCAGCCACTTGGAAGGCTGAGGCAGAAGGATCGCCGGAGCCCAGCAGGTCGAGGCTGCGGTGGCTGGGAGCAGCCACTGCACTCCAGTCTGGGCAACAGTGAGACTCCAACTCAAAAAAAAAAAAAAAAAAAAAAAAAAAAGAATTCACTTCAAACATAGGAAGGTAGGTAGGTTGAAACTAAAAGAATGGAAAAGATATTGTGACAGCATTAAAAAATAGTGAGACTATATTAACATCAGACAAAGTAGATCTCAGAGCAAAGAAAATTACTTAAAAAAAAAGAAAAACATTATGTAATGACAAAAGGATCAATCCACCAATAAAACATAGCACTAAACAATAATGCTTGCTCATAAGGCATTCATCAACATGGGCCATGTTCTGGGTCATAAACCAAACCTCAAGCAGCTTAAAATAAATAAAATCATAAAGAGTATGTTCTCTGGCAATAATGGAATCAAACTAGATATCAATAGTAGAAAGAGAACAGAAAAATCTCAAACACTTGGAAATTAAGCAATATGCTTCTATACAATCCATTGGTCAAAGATGAAGTCTCAAAGTAAATTTAAAAATATATAGACCAGGCTGGGCATGGTAGCTCAGCCTGTAATCCCAGCACTTTGGGAGGCCGAGGTAAAAGGATTACCTGAGCCTGAAGGTTAGAGACCAGCCTGGGCAACTTGGTGAGACCTCGTCTCTACAATAAATCACAAAAACTAGCCAGGCATGGTGGCATGCATCTGTAGCTCCAGCTACTTGGAAGGCTAAGGTGGAAGGATCGCCTGAGACCAGCAAGTAAGTCGAGGCTGTGGTAGCCATGAACGTACCACTGCACTCCAGCCTGGGCAACAAAGAGTGAAACTCCAACTCAAAAAAAAAAAAAACACAGACCTGAATGAAAGTGAGTATACAACATATCAAAATTTGTGGGATGCAGCTAAATCAATGCTGAGAGATAAATTTATAATCTTTACACTAGAAAAGAAAAAAGCTACCCAGGCAGCCCACCTGTCTAGTCTACTTTCTAGAGCAAAATGTGTTTGTGATTTAAAGTGATTTCAAGTCTGTCTATTATCAAAGAGTGAGCAACAAAGTCCTAGGCCAGTAAATTTGTAATTCAGCTTTTAAAAGTTCAAAGAACAATGGGAGACAAAAATAAAAATGTACCTAGATTAAAATCCAGATGTCATACTTATCCAATTGGTTAACTACACAGTAACTTTATTTTAAAATGCAGCATAGGCACTTTAAAGATAATTTCTAAGTGCAGCTGAGTATATTTAAAAATCATATCATTTTAACTCCTAAATATAATTGCATTTGCACATTTAATTTTGGGGGCTTTTTTCTATGCATATATGTGTTTTTATTTATCTATTGATTGAAATATTTATATACTTGAAAGTTTCTATGCCATCTATGCTATTTTAGGAACTATTTTTTTCTCTCCTAAAATATGGTATGAACAGCTTTCCATGTCTAGGCTTTCTTCCGTAACATATTTATGACAATGTAATATTTAATAGAGACTCTATAATATATAGCCAGATTCCTACTGTGAACATTTTAGTTCTTTCTGGTTTTGCTTTACAGTCATCACCCTATCCTGAACATCATTATGGTTATAACTTGAAGTAGAAACAAGATAATTTTTTTCCTGATAAATTCCCACATATAAACGGTTGTTTCTTTCTTATTTTGACAAACACTCTGAAATTCTATTGTCAAAAATCTTATTTTTAACTCATCTGTTATTCTTGAGTTTGTTAACTTTTATAAGGACAGTAATACGTTTTCATTCTGCTTTAAGCTATAGGTACCAAATAACTGAATATGTTTTTTGACATAATCGAGGTTCAGATAATAATAAATGATATTATCATTAGTGAAACTGATAAAGGTATAAAACCAATGAATTTTCATGACATATGATCAGCCTATTATATATAATGGCTTCCAGAGATTTTTAAGAAATTTAAGAAATATTCTAAATAAATCAATGGTAATGTCTTGAAACTTACATCCTTTAGGGAAAGTGAAAGAAAGCAGAAGGTAATGAGAACATGTAATTTGATTATTCTAATATGTGTGAATCTTCCCAAAGTCAAGAGATTTTTCAATTTTCAAAAATTAAAGTGAATATTCAAAGGTATAAGATAAAGAAACATTTTAACTTAGGTCTTCATGTAACTTTTTAAGTGGATTTTCTCCCTAAATAATGTAGGATATTGCCTTAATTGTCTTTTTATGGTAAAATCTTTCTTACAACACTTCATTACTTTTCTCTTTTAAAAATGCATTTTCCAACTGGGTACAGTGGCTCACATGTAATTCCAGCACTTTAGGAGGCCAAAGCAAAAAGAATCACCCGAGCACAGGAGGTCGAGGCTGTGGTGATCCAAGATCATGTCACTGCTCTCCAGCCTGAGTGAAAGAGTGAGAACAACAACAAAAATCATTATCTTATATGTTAGTTAATAGAGGAGTTAATATAAGAATGGGTTCCATTGTTACAAATAATACTGCTTCTGAAATTTGTGGGGTTTTTTTTAAGTCATATATTCCAACTAAGAATTGCAAGCAAAGACTGACTATAAATTAATAAAACTGATAAAGGTTTAAAGACTGTAACAGATAAATGATCAGTGAATAATAAATTCTCAATAAAATGAAGTCTAAAATTGTGTAATTTCAAATAAAATTTTAAATAAACTGAAGCCTAAACAGGTGTGATTCAAAATCCATTATAACAAATAAAATATTTTTTGAAGGCTTTCTTTTTTTTGTTTTTTGAGTTGGAGTCTCACTCTGTTGCCCAGACTGGAGTGCAGTGGCACACTCACTCCACCCCAGCGTCGACCTGCTGGGTTCCGGCAATTCTTCTGCCTCAGTCTTCCAAGTAGCTGAAACTACAGGCATGCGCTACAACATCCGGGCAATTTTTTATTTATTGTAGACACGAGGTCTCACCAAGTTGCCCTGGTTGGTCTCGAACCTGCAGGCTCAGGCAATTCGCTTGCCTCAGCCTCCCAAAGTGCTAGGATTACCAGTGGAACAACCGAGTCTGACTTTGTTGAAGTTTTTCATAATCAAGAGACTTTAAAACTCAGTTGGAAAGCATTTTAAGAAACATTCGACTACACCATATTTTAATATAAGTAAATAAGTTTAAAAAACCTCGTAGTCAGTACTCCAACTCAAATTTACAAACAGTTACTACACATTGGACACCGTCATTAATTTATGTTATTTCCTTCTCACTATGGTATAGGTATTATTGTTATTCCTTTATTGTAGTAAAAGAAACTGATGCTCAGAGAGCCTGCATAATATGCTGAGAATCACATTGTTACTAAAGCATTCCATCAAAGTCAGGCAGGCTGCTTCCAGAGCTTAAGCTGCTTTTTCTCTCGGAAGAGCTATCACTCTTGATCTGTAAAATAATCTACAATTTTGTTGAATGTTCCTCAGCCCTTTACTGTGTTCTAAGATCTAGTTCTAATGAGTACTAATTAAGGGGTTCTAAAAGACATTTTTAAGACAGATTGAAGTGATTGTTTCTAATTTACAGAAGAGAAAGATGGTACTAGGTAATAGCGCTAGAAATCAATAAAATATTATTTACAGAATGTTGCTTCTATTTCCAATAAGAATTAAAGAAAGTAGAATTCACCTGTATCCTGTGAGTTTATTTCTAAATGTGAGAGAAAGGAAGTCTTAATTATCAAAGTTTTCCTTACACTAGTCCTGGAGAGTGATTTGTAGTATATTTTAGTGAGCCAGTGAACTGGCACCCAGCTCTATTGACCAGTGGCCAGAGTTATCTATGTTTTATCATGGTATGGTTTAGAGTAGAAATACATGATTTCACATTATGCCTGAACTGTTCATTCTGTGATTTACATAAACATAGTCTTTGCCAGCTTTAATAAGGGACAGAGAAATACACACACACACACACACACACACACACACAGCTGTTTAGAGTGTGGCATCAGTCTGCTCTTCTGTTCTCGTTATCTAGAAATAGCAGAGGGACCTTGGGTGCCCCTGACAATTCTCGAAGAGGCATGCCCAGTAGAGTTGAACTTGGCTGCCACATACAGTGATTCAGCAATTTATCAGCAGAGGATATTAGAGGAGGAAGGAGGATTTTTCATGTTGGATTTGGGTAAGGCACATTTTTTGCTGTACTCAAATGAAGAGAGATCTGGAGTTGTTCGTTGTTCATTTTTCTCTTTATTGTAAAGCCCTACTACTGCAAGTAACTGGCTGATTTCAAACCAAAAATACTATTTGCCTAATTGAGCATTTAGAATGTGGAAACTGATTTTGTAAGTCTATACCAGAAATAGAATAAAACGAAAATAAAATAAAAATGAGAATTACAGAAACGTATCTGAGTTACATGGCTAAAGATATGAGAAATTGTTTTATAATTATGAGACATGTGTTCTATTTAAATCTAATAGACTTCTGGGAACGACAGATTGAAAATTTTATTAATCCTATTTTGCAGAAGAGGAAGAGGAGGTAACAGAACATTAATGGACTGTTCTTCAAACTGTGTAACTGGATGCAACATCTAAATGGCACTGCTCCTTAAAGTCAAACTAGGCCTATCTCAGTTCATTTTTACTGCTATAGCAAAATACCACAGAATGCATAATTTATAAACAATAGAAATTTATTTTTCACGGTTCTGGAGGTAGGGAAGTCCAAAAACAAGCCGCCAGTAGGTTTAGGGCCTGATGAAGAGGACTCTCTGCTTCCAAGATGACACCCAAAGAAGACGAACACTGTTTCCTCACATGGCAGAAGGCAGAAGATAGAAGGGTCAAAAGGGGCCAAACTTACTACTGTAAACCCTTTCGTAAGAACACTAATCCCCTCCATGAGGGCAGAGCTCTCATGGCCTAATTACCTCATAAAGGCCCAACCTCTTAATTTGATTGAACTGGGGATTAAGTTTCAACATGAACTTTGGAAAGGACACAAACATTCAAACCATAGCAATGCCTCTCCCCATGACACTTATTTTATTAAAAGGTAGTATCAACTCCTCAAACTGGCAAGTTTAAAAAAGCTAACCTTAATGTGAACTCTATTAATCTTCCTCTTAGATGATTTGATGTGAGTGTGAATGGTCTCTCATGAAGAAATGACAACAAATGGTTTTTTCAAAAGCAACTTTTTCCAAGAAAAATTTGGTCTACCGCTTGTGGCTGCTTGGGTGTGTGACTTTTTTTAGCAAAACAAAAAGGGGCCCAGCGTGGTGGCCCATGTCTGTAATCCCAGCACTTTGGGAGATCAGGGCAGGGGAATCACTTGAACCTTGGAGTTCCAGACCAGCCTAGGCAACATAGTGAGACACTGTCTCTAGAAAAAAAAAAAAGTAAGCCAGGTTTGGAGATGAGTGCCTGTAGTCCCAGCTCAGAGGTCTGAGGGAGAAGGATTGCCTGAGCCCAGGAGTTTGAGGCTACAGTGAGTCATGATCATGCCATTGCACTCCAGCCAGGATGTCAGGATAAGACTGAAAAACAACAACAAAAAGTGAGTCTCAAAAAAATAACAAAAAATAAAAGGAAAATAAAAGAAAGGAAAAAAATACGGCTCTCCAAGAGGAAACTTGAAATCATTAATAGAGAGAGAAAAGCACTTTCAAAGCTTGATTCTAAATTCCTTTCTGAGATTTACATGAGCACTTTAGCTCTAGAACAGTTTCCAGAAACACAATCTATCAATAATGACATTTATAGGTCAATTACTATTACCTGGGGAATTTGGTCTACTCTTATTTTACAGCATATCTGCCAAAAAGAAAATCATATATGGCATGTTTTGACTTGGCTCTAAGCTTTCTCAAAGCTTGTCTTTCTTCTTCGGCTGCAACTCTGAAACTTACCTGCTACTCTTTTGGACCTGAGCCAGTTCATTACTAAAACTACAGTGTGTGTTTCTCTCTGAATTCCAGCCTTCCTCCTATTTCAAACTTTGGAACAAATACCAGAGCACTGAGAATGAAGCCACAAAATATAAAGATGAGATTATTTTGGAGGAAGTCAGGAGAGAAGAAGCATGGAACTTTCTCAGTGAGAGCCTGAGACAGGCAGTCATGTAGAAAACACTTGGCTGTGGAAGAAGCAACAGGCATGTTCTTTTCAGCCTTCTGTTGACACTGAACAATAACACACCTTATAATGACAAGCCACCGTCTTCACAGTTGCTAAGACAACGTATTGGCCAATAGATTTGGAAGACTCACTGCCTTCTGGGAGATAGGCCATTGGGAAATATGCCTTTTTATTCATTCATGTATTCCTTTATTCAGACATTTTCTGAGTAAGTCATTTGGGCAACCATTTAAGAATTACTTTATTTACTTATTTTCAAAAATTTAAGTGTAAGAGGTACATGAGCAGGTTAGTTATACAGGTATATTGCATGATGGTAATGGTGAGGTTTGGGATTCTAATATACCCATCACCCAACAGGTAAGCATGGTACCCAATAGGTAGTTTTCCACTCCTGCTCTGCTCTTTTTCTCCTCTCTTTAAGAGTCCCCAGCGTCTGCTGTTCTCATCTTTATGTCTGTGTGTATTCAGTGTTTAGCTTCCACTTGTGAGTAAGAACCTAAGATATTTAGTTTTCTTTTTCTGTGTTAATTTTCTTAGAACACTGACCTCTAGCTGCATACATATTGCTGCAAAGGACATGAATTCATTCTTTTTTTTGAGTTGGAGTCTCACTCTGTTGCTCAGGCTGGAGTGCAATGGCACACTCACGACCACCTCAGGGTTGACCTGCTGGGCTCTGATGATCCTTCCACCTCAGCCTTCCAAGTAGCTGGAACTACAGGTGCGTGCTACCATATCCAGCTAATTTTTGATTTATTGTAGACACAAGGTCTTGTCAAGTTGCCCAAGCTGGTCTTGAACCCGTGGGCTCAGGCAATCCATTCACCTCGGCCTCCCAAAGTGCTGGGATTATAGCCTCAGCCACTGAGCCCGGCCAATTCATTCATTTTTATGGCTGCATAATATTCCACTGTATATATGTACCCCATTTTCTTTATCCACTCCACTGTTGATGGGCACCTAGGTTAGTTTTATGTCTTTGCTAGTGAATAGTGCTGTGATAAACATGAAAGGGCAGATGTCTTTTTGGTAGAACAATTTGTGTTCCTTTGGGTATATCTCAAGTAATGGGATTGTTGAGTCGAGTGGTAATCCTATTTTTAGTTATTTGAGAAATCTCCAAACAGCTTTCCCTAGGAGCTAAAATAGTTTACTTTCTCTCCAGCCGTATATGGTTGCTTCTTTGCTCAGTAACCTTGTCAATATCTGTTGCTTTTTGACTTTCTAACAATAGCTATTCTGACTACTATAATAAGATGGTTTCTTATTATAATTTTGATTTGTGTTTCTCTGATAGTTAGCATTTTTGAACACTTTTCCATGTGTTTGTTGGTCACTTGTACGTCTTCTTTTGAAAAAGTGTATTCATGCCCTTTGCCTACTTTTTAATGGTGTTATTTGCTTTTTTCTTATCAATTCATTTAAATTTCTTACAGATTCTGGATATTAGCCCTTTGCTGGATGCACCATTTGCAAATATTTTCTCTCATTTTACTGTTTGTCCAATTACTGTATGGCTAGTTTTAAGAACAGATTTATTTTGAAAAGCGTACATTAGTCCTTCTAAAACTTTAATGAACATTAGAAATACCTGGAAATCTTGTTAAAACACAGTTTCTTCTTTTAAAATATTTATATTATATTTTAAAGTCGTGGGGTACAATTCAGGATTAGAATTAGGTATACAAGTGGACACCATACAGGTAAAGTTTGGGCCTCCTTTTGGTCCCCACTTTGCCTGGTTTGAGATCAGAAGATACCCTTATCGATGTTGTGTTCCCACCCCCACTCTGGCAGTTTCCCGCTACTGCTAATCCCTTTCCTACAGTATTATATATTCAGGGTCCGCTTATGAGTGAGAACATATGGTACTCTGTTCTCTGTTTCTGTGATAGATCAATGAGTATGATAGACTCTAAATCCATTCAAGTTGTTGTGAAGTCCATATGTTTGTCTTTGTTTATGGCTGTGTAATATTCCATTGTGAATATGTACCACATTTTTTTATCCAGTCCAGTTTTGATGGGCAGCACAGTTGGTTCCATGTTTTTGCTATTGTGAATAGTGCTGCAATAAACATACATGTGCAGTTATCTTTTCTGTAGAATAATTGGAGTTCCTCTGGTTTCCATGTTTTTGCTATTGTGAATAGTGCTGCAATAAGCATGCATATGCAGATATCTTTTTTGTAAAGTGACTTGAGCTCCTCTGGGTATATTCCCAGTAGGGGGATTGCTGGATCATATGGAAGGTCACTTTCTAGTTCTTTTAGAAAATTCCATACTGTTTTCCATAAAGGTTGAACAAGTTTGCATTCCCACCAGCAGTGTAGAAGCATTCCCCTTTCTCTGCATCCTCACCAGCATTTGTTGTTGTTTGTTTTATTAATGATGGCCATTCTTATGGGGGTTGGGTGGTATCCCAATGTGGTTTAGATGTCCATCCTACCAAAGGCGATCTGCAGATTCGATGCAATACCCATTAAATTACCAACATCATTCTTCTCAGACCTGGAAATGACAATAGAGAAATTCATATGGAAGCATAAATGCCCACAAATAGCCAAAACAATCCTTAGCAAAAGAAACAAAGTGGTATGTATCACACTTCCAGACTTCAAACTTTACTATAAGGCTACAATAATCAAAACAGCCTGGTGTTGGTACAAAAACAGGCATATAAACCAATGGAACAGGATAGAGATTCTGGAAACAAAACTTCAATTTCTCAACCAACTTAACAAAGCATTCACCAACAATCACTGGAGAAAGGAGAACCTATTCATTAAATGGTGCTGGGAAAACTGGCTGATCGCTTGCAGAAGACTGAAACAGGATCCCTATCTATCACCATACACAAAAATTAACGCTAAATGGATCAAAGACCTAAACATAAAATCTCAAACTATAAGAATCTTAGAAAACACAGGAGTCACCCTTACAGAAATTGGAGTAGGCAGCCAATTCTTGATCAAAATCCCAGATGTCCATGCCATAAGAGATAAAATAGATAACTGAAAAGCTTCCACAAAGCAAAAGAAACCATCAAGAGAGCAGGCAGACAGCCCACGGAATGGGATAAAATATTTGCCTACTGTGTATTTGACAAAGACCTAATATCCAGGATCTATAAGGAACTCAAATGTGCTGAAAGCAAAAAAAAAAAAGCCCCATTAAAACATGGGCAAAAGACATGACTAGACACTTCTCAAAAGCAGATATAAGGGCAACCAACAAACACATGAAAAAGTGATCAGTCTCACTAATCATCAGTTTCTAATTCACATTCTTCATTTTCACTAAGCTCTCAGATGCTGCTTCTCCAAGAGTTTTGGAGATGCATTTCATTTCCCTTTTTCCTAAAGCAGTGGAGTTCAAACTTGTCAGAAAAGTCCAGACTCTTGGGCAGCATTCAGACCTACTGAATCTTGGGGTGGGATCCAGTAACCCATGTACTACCAAGCCCTCCTGGTGATTGTGATGCATGCCCAAGTTTCAGAGCCGCTGAGTTTAGACTTATAATTCACAAATCCTGGCTACACGTTAGAATCATTTGAAGAGTTTGCAGGTTGAATTGTGTCCTGCAAAAAAAGGTAAGTTGAAATCTTAAGCCCCAATAGCTGTGAATGTGACCATATTTGAAAATAGAGACTTTGTGAATATAACCAAGTTGAGATGAAGTCATACCTCATCTTAAAATAACAGTGTGCTCCATAGTCAACAACTGGTATCCTTATGAGGAGAGTGAGATTTGGAGAAACAGAGACACAGGGAAGACCATCAAAAGGGAAGAAATTTGAATGTTGTACCTATTAACATAGAATGTCAAGGACTGCTGGAAACCACCAAAAGCCAAGAAAAAAGCACAGAACAGAGACTCCCCTAGAGCATTTTGAAGGAACACGGCCTTGATTTCAGACTTGTAACCTCTGGGACTTTGAATGAATAAATTTATGTTGTTTTAAACCACCAAGTCTGTGGCACTTTGTTATGGCAGTCCAGGAAACAATACAGAACTTTGCAAAACAAAACAAAACAGACAATGTCTATTGCTTGATCAATTAAGTTAGACTCCCTGGGGGTGAAGCCTCTGCCTGGGAATTTTTAAATCTCCCTCAGGGTATTCCCACATGTAGTCAGGGTTGAGGATCCACAGCTCTGGACAGTTTTAAATACAAATAGACTGTTTATATTCTATTTTGCAATAAGTCAAAAACACTACAAGCAGTTGAATATCAGTGTAAAGTCATCTGGAAGTTTTATGAGCATCAAATCAGTTATGTCAATCAGAAGGATAGTATGACAGCATTTCTGAGTTTGGTCAGGAAAATGCCAGTATTAGAATTGACTTAGGTCTGCTGATAAAGTAGTTTGTTGGGCTCTATCTCATACTCAATGACCAGAATATCCTACGATGAGGCCTGAGTAAGTGAAAGTTATCACCCTTGAGGTGACCCATATGCATGTTTATCTATAAAGGGATTATCTGGCAAGCTAAAGGCATGGTGGAGGGAGGAGAACATTTCTGAAGACGAGGAAACTGAATGAATGCAGGAAAAGAGCATGTAAACATGGCATCAGTAGAAACTGTTGAGAACATCTTTGCTGGGGCAAAGAAGGGTCTTTTCTGGAAGCCAGTGGACATCAAGTAGGGCTGGTGAGAGTGTGGAGAACTCTAAAAGCCAGGGTGACAAAATTTGATTGAAGAAACGACATCAGCATCATCTGAGAGTTTAGTAGAAATGCAGCATTCTGGGCCCTTCACAGCCCTATGAGTTAGAAACAGCATATTACAAGATCCCCAGGTAATTTGAGTGCACATTAAAATTTGAGAAGCACTGTCTTGGTAGCAGTAAGAAACCTGCTGGATGTTCCAGAGCAAGGAAGTGACAGGCTAAAATTATGCATGAGCAGGCTTAGCTTAGTGGGACATTTAGAGCTAATTGGAATGTTTACAGAACTTTCCAATAAAAAAATTTTTGCAGTGTTGGAAGTGTTCTGCATCTGTCTTGTTCAATATGGTAACTGCCACCCACGTGTGGCTATTGATCACTTGAAATGTGGCTAGTGTGAGGGAGAAACTGAACTTTTAATTTTATTTCATTAGTTTAAATTGGCATTGAGGTAGTGGTTTCTGCATTGGACAGCACAAGCTGAGTGGCTACAGACATGAAGAAAAGTTAGAAAACATCTATGGTGGTCAGAGGGTTCTCTGATTACAGACCTCTGGGGATGACATTGTCATATGACATTCAGTGTTGACTCTCACACTGTTTTTTACATGTGCTCAGAAAAATACAGGCAATCTGATTTTCTGTGGAACGAAGAAATGGATTAATGACAGATTGTTTCCTTTTGCCTACAATAAACTTTCAGTTATAAAGAATCTAATTATCCTGTCTAGTGCTATGTTTAGTGGCTTATGTCCATCGCTGGTTTCGCTTTTATTTCCATTTTTGCTCTTTGCATTCCTTGATTTGTCAATATCACTTGCCAATGGGTCAGTAGAGACAATAAAACACAAATTGCAGAATATCTAACTGATAAAGATATTATTATTTGCCTGAAATCTTTGTTAGGGATTCTTCCGTCAATTTCAAATGCCTGTTACTTCCCAAATTCATTGTCCTCTTTCATGAATAATTTATTTAGGGGAGTGTCAGGAGAGATATGTCATGTCCTTGATTACCAGCACTGGGGTTTGTGTAGCATCCAATATAGGATTGAGAATGGAAGAACATATGACTGTGAACTCTGGCAGCCTATACATTTTGCTCTGGCTTCTCTAACCAGTTCTATGTACCTCCCTTCTTATTCCATGACCCTCACCTATACTCCATGCTCTGGAAATCAAAATCAATCTCTGAGTCTTTCTGAAGTTTCATGCATACTTCTTATTAAAATTCTATCTCTTTCAATTGTGGAACACCTGAGCTTATTCTCTAAGTGATGATTTCTCTTTTTACTCTCTACTTATATTTTCCTTCTTCATTATTGGTCACTAGTTTACTGACTCCTTTTTTCTTGAGCCCTCTCCCAATTTTTACTAGTGTGAGTATAAATCTTTACTTTCTAGGCATGCCTTGGCCAGTTTAGAAGATTCTAAGAGTTGGGTCAAATGGAACTCTTTCTGAAGCATCAGTGTAATGAGTTAGATCCCTGATGTTGATATTTTTAAAGATATTTAATTGAAAACAGAGACTAACAATAGAGATTTTAATAGGTTTATTCACTCAAAAAGAGTTATTGTACACTTAGACACAACCTCTGCTTGCAACGAGCTCAAATTCTGCTAAAAAGAAATAGAATCCAAAGAAATATGAATAACTTGAGTGCAGTATTGTTACTTCAAAATAGAAAGTATGATTTTGGCATGAAATCATTCAGAAAGAACAAGGAAGTCTTCATTGAAAAGGCTATCTTTTGACCAGGGTCTTAAAAGATAAGTAAAAGTTTTCCAGGTAAAGGGGAGTGAGTGTTGAAGAAGGAAGATGTGGAGGCATGAAAAAGTGTGGTGTGTCAGAGGAATTCAAGTAACTCCACATGCTTGGAGCAAAGAGTTTGAAAAAGTAACCTTAATTCCCGAATATGTAGACAGGGGGTAGCTAGCAGAACACCTTAAACATGATACTAAGGAATTGGGACTTTACCCCATTGGAGATAAGGAGCCAGAGAGGAGATTAGTAATCAGACTTTTATGTATAAATATAAATATGGTTACCGAAGAGGAAAAAACTAGAATCAGGAAGATAAGCTAATATGTCATTACAGCAATCCAAGTAAGAGAGGGATGAGCTCTAAAACTGAGATAGAGCAATGGGAATGGAGAGAAATAGATTTGAAATAATTTAGGAGGTAAGAAAATTAATTGACCAAATTTCAAATAAGATGAGATTTTTCCTAAGTAATTTTTAAAAAGTTGTTTTCTAACAAATTACTGCACTGACAACATGAAACAGAGCTCAGATAGGGTGAAATGTCCTCAGACTTTGAAATCAGAGAAGCCTGGACCTAAGGTCAACATCCATCACCTCCAGTCTGAGTAGCTCACAGCCAGAGACTTAAGCCAACTCAATCTCAGTGAACTGGAGGTAATTCCTGCCTTGCAAGATTGTTGGGATGTTTAAATAAAGTCTAAAGAAATACCTGTCAGGTGTGGGTAGCCAATTAACATTAGTTCCCTTCCGCCCTCTTTTCCAACTCTAAAATGCATGGCACTGAATGCTTTAATGAAAAGAAAAGAAAAAAGAAAGACAACTTTTTTTTTTTAATTAGCAGACTATGAACCTAAAATGTATTTTTTAAAATAAGCAGTCAATTTCTTTTCTAACAGGATGGAGCACAGGGTACAACTCTGTAATAAAATTTTCAAGTGACAGTTATGCTAAATGTAACACAATTTTAGTGTGCCTGAAATGGACACATTCTGATTGGTATACTTTATTGTACAAGACATCAGATTTAACATAGCATTCTAATGCCACTCCCATTGCCAACTGAATTTCTGAAAATAACTTGAAACCCCCAAAGTGGAACAGTTATTTCAAACCAAATGCTGTACAAAAAGTTGTTCTCTTTCTTCTGAGAAGCTTTAAGAAATAATTTTGAATCAAATCTATCCCTCTGTGTAAGATAAGCTATTACCAAATACACCAATAGGAAGAGATTGTCAAAAAAGGGAGATTTAGTAACAATGATTGATGTAATCATCATAAAAGAACATTTTGATGAAAATTTTCTACATGAAGCCAACCTGCCAAGATACTATTTAAATTAGAAGCATAATAGAAAGATTTTGTTTTCATCATGTGTGTCTAACTTCTCTACTGTATATCTCTTGGCAATTAAAACATAATTGTATAACTAAATTTTGAAAAACAAAACAAAGACTAAAGTTCCAACAAAGGGAGTTTTATTTGGTAATAGTGCATACAAAGATGAACTTACAGTAATAAAATGAGAAAGTTTGACCTTCAAAGAGATCACTGATACTGAATCAGAAATTGCTAAACTACATCCAAAGTTTTGCAAAGGACATTCTATGAGCTGTAGGAGTTTTCTGGACATGAATCTCATACTTTTTTATTAACCATTCTGAGCCTGGCACTATGATAATTACTATAAATGCATTATCATTTATAATACAGAAACCTAGAGTGCTGGGCTTTGTTTCAGGAACACTGAGCCTTAAAGGGTTTTAAAAACTTGCTTAAACTCATGTAGCTAAAAATGAGTGTACATGACTTATACAGTTAGAAAGGCATTTAAGTGATTTGCTGAGACTTGTGAAGGATTTGAATCCATGGCTGTTTAGCTTGGAATACCTGCTGTTGTTATTATATTGAATAGAGTCTTTTAAAGCCTCAGTGTTATCATCTGCAAAGTGGGAGTGATGCCTTTTTCTTGATGTATTAGTCGAGATTCTAACAGGAAATAGGCATAATGCTCAAACTAGGTCATTGAAGATTTTAATAAAGGGACTATTTATCACAGCATAAGTTGGTTTGTTGGAAAAGGGACAGTACCCTGTGCTGCTATTAGGACAGAATCCTTACTTGTCTTTGCTCTTAAAAGGAAAGGAAAGGGAGAGGTCTCTGGAAATGGGAAGAGAATTGTAGAGAGTGCTTCTTGGCAGGAGCTAAGACATTCTATAGAAAAACACAGCTGGGAGGATTGATATTACCATCACTTTCCTCTGACCCTGTGATCTCCTGTGCTTGCCTCTCAGCCAATCACCATCCTAACACTGTCCATTTAGGTCAGTCCTAGAGCAAGATGAAGAACAAATCTGGAGGGGAAAACAGACTTCCCATCATACTATGATTAAATAAGAAAATACCCCGAGAATGTGCAATACTCTAGAGATGATATAATAACACTACTAGCTTACATATTGAGAGCCTATGGCATGCCAGAAATCAGTCTAAGCACTCTTCTATAAAATCTATTTTATTTTCACAACTATTCTATGAAACAGTAACTGTTATCTTCATCTCCAAAGTGGAGAAAGTGGCTGGGCACAGTGACTTGTGGCTGTAATCCCAGCACTTTGGGAAGCCAAGGTGGGAGAAGTACTAAGATAAGGAGTTCGAGACAGCCTAGGCAACATAGTGAGAGCTCATTTCTAAAAAAAAAAAAAAAAAAAAAAAGGAAAGAAAAGAATAGAAAAGAAATTTTAAAAATTAACCAGGCATGATGACACGCACCT
This sequence comes from Carlito syrichta, assembly GCF_000164805.1. NCBI lineage: Eukaryota > Metazoa > Chordata > Mammalia > Primates > Tarsiidae > Carlito > Carlito syrichta. Next base: position 194,950 of record NW_007245637.1, read on the forward strand.
GTAGTCTACTTGGTAAGCCAAGATGGAAGGATTGCCTGAGCCCAGGAAATTGAGGCTGCAGTAAGTCATGTTTGTGCCACTGCACTTCAGCCTGGGCAACAGGTAAGACCAATTCAAACAAACAAAGTGGAGAAACTAAGACCAATGAAAGTGATGCAACATGACCAATATATTAAGAACCAAGGCCATCAAACTCCAAATCTCACTTCTTAATCACTGCTGTACTTGGATGTGTAGAAGGTTCGAGGAATCATGACAGGCTATCAGCAGTATAAACAGAATTCCTTACATTTGACTATTCACATTACTAGCCCTTTGATAACTCTGTAAAATGGGGAGTTATTTCCATTTAACAGATCAGGAACAGAATTTTTTAGTGGTTGAAATGGTTGAAAATTATCTGTCATGCTATATTCTAGAACCTTTCCAGATGTCCTATCATGCTGCCCTCTGAACTGTGCTATTTCCCAAAGAACAATACATGAATAGTTTGATACCATTTGTTTTGCCAACAATGATGCAGCTTTTATTGAGCATCTCTTACATGGGTCAGGTATGTGTTGAGCTCTGAAGAGGTCCTTACTCTCAGAAAGTGGCTCATAGTCAACATTGGTCCAAAACACTATCATCTCTTCACCTGAAGTATTGCCATAGTCTCCCAACTGGTCTCACTGCTTCTGTTCTTGCCTCTATAGTCTATTAAGCAGCTGGAAAGAACAGACTAACAACCGAAACCCAAATCAAAGCCTTTGAAATCATAAGTCAGATTATGTCGCTCCCCTGCTCAAAATTATTCATGGCATTCCATCTCATTCAGATTCCTAAATTCACCTAAAATGACGTCAAATTCCTAAAGTGACCTAAAATACCCAACATCAGCTATACATTAGATTTACCATGGAGGCTCTTTAGAAATACCAATGCCACCCCTCTTTAAGAAGTGGATGTCAACTACAGATGCCATCCCCACTTGAGTGTGAGCTGCTTAGTGAATTAATTCCAGAGAGTAGAGCGGGGAAACGAAGAAAAAATGAACTTTACAATGTGGAACCTGGAAAACTCTATGTTGACAGTGACCAAGGTCAAAATCACCAGTGATAAATGAACTTTACAATGTGGAACCTGGAAAACTCTGTGTTGGCCCAGTGACCAAGGTCAAAGTCACCAGTGATAAGTCACATTGATAGTGTGTACCCTCTATATGATGTGATGAGAACAGTACTTCAACACTGAAGTATTCTTCCCCTCAAACTCATGATTTTAGTCTAAATGTGAGAAAAACATCAGACAAACTGAATTGAGAGATACTCTACAAAGCATCTGAGCAGAACCCCTCAAAGCTAACAAGACCATGAAAAGCAAGGAATGTCTAAGAAACTGTCACAGACCAGAGAAGACTATGGAGATACAATGACTGTATGTAATGTGGTACCATGGTTGTAATCCTAGAATAAAATAGAACATCAGTTTTAAAATATGAAATCCTAATAGACTGTGGAATTTAGTTAACATTGATGTACCGTTATTGGTTTCTTCATTGAAACAAAGGTAACATGGAAAAGCAAGATGTTAACAACAGGTAAAACTACTGAGTGAGGGTATGTAGGAGCTCTGTACTATCTCTACAGCTTTTCTATAAATCTAAAACTATTTAAAATTTAAATTTATTAAACCTTGGAAAAAGTTGATAGAAAGTAAAAACAAATAAACAAACAAAAAACAATTTCTGTGCTCTACTCTGAATCATTTAAAATTAAAAAACTTTTGGGATGAGACTGGACTGTTCTCTATTTTGAATGCTCACTAGTTGCTTTTCAATGAACAGCCTGTTTGAGAATCATCATCCCACTGGAATATTCCCATAAGAACCTCTCCAATACCATCTCCTTCTTCTCTCTCTCTCTCTCTCTCTCTCTCACACACACACAGTAAACAATAGCCACCCTGTCCTTGTGGCTATTCCCCATATGCTATCTGAATTTCACAACTTTTGCATGGATTATTCTTTCTCCCTCGAACACAGCTTTGCTTAAATATCAGTATTTCTTGCTCTCTTGCGTACTTTAGATCTATGTAGAAACAAAAGAAAAAACTGTCATCTCATAGTCGGGTCTCCAAGGACCACTCTTTTTAAAAACAGCAATCACTGCCTCACCAGAATGAGTGTATTGCCTGTTTACCTTACCCTGTTTTATATTTCTTCATAGTACTTAAAATTGCCTAACATTTTATTATATGATTATGTGTTATATTTTTTCTGTCCCCACTAAAAGCTCAGCTACCTGATAACTGAGACTTTGTTTTGTATATTGTTCTTTCCTTAGTGCCTAGAACAGCGATTGTCACATGGTGAATGGTCAATAAATATTTGTAGAATGCTAGAATGAATGAGGAAAATTGACAAGTAGGGGCCATTGTGATGCAGCCTCAAAATGCTATGATAAACGAAAGTACAGTGTACCTGGGAACGAGCTTTGATGGGCAACTAGTGTAGTCTAGGGAAGTTCTTAAATGACACATCAGAGGACGTGTTCCTGGGCAAATTATAAAGGTCAAAAGATTGTTGCCTAAAAAAATAGTACTGAGGTTAGAATTTTGGACAGGGTAATCACTGTAACAAAGGCCACAGAAGGCCTAGGAGATGGCAGTTCTCTACACTGAAGTGTAGAGAAGTGTGGGGTGTGTACCTTGAGGTGAGGTGAGATGTCAATGGAAGGCCCTGAAGGTGCTTACAGGAATCCTATGCTCAATTGCATATCAACTTGAACATGAAGACTTAGTCTAGATTGCCTTGGCTAATGGCAGCTGTTCAATAAATGCTTGTTGAATGAATATGACTGACGATCATAAGGAATAGTATATGGTCCATTTCTCATAATGAAAATGTTCATTCGTATAGTCTCTAAACATAGATCTTTTCTACGTCTCTCTAGATATATATCCTTTACCTTGATACATTTCATGACATAACAACATTTTGGTTTAAAAAAGGATTTTCAAAAATAATTTCAATGAGCTTTCTAAAATTTCTACCTCTTAATTCTTTTTCTTAAGTCCTGGGAGACCTACAATGAGATGATAGTTTTTTGCCTTTGTTTCTACATAGGTCTAAAGTAGACCAAAGTAATGAAAAATATTGATTTGTAGTTATCTTGTGGCATTTGAAGAAGTTTAAATGAATAGGTATTTAAATTTGTTTCCAATTTTAGTATATAAGAGGAGGAAAAATTAAACTACTAAGAATAGGAATAAAGTCTTATTCATTTCTAAGCTACTCTGTTTAGAGGTTATGTTAAATGTTAAATTTGGGTTAAAGAATAAAAAATTAAAATGACTCAAAAATGGAATATATCAAAGAAACCCTGCTTAGATAAATTTCTGATATATATTTGGTGGGTATTTAATTAATAAAAATTAAACAGGAAAATGATCCAGATATGAAATACTTTGAAACAAACCTATTTTCTGATTATTTCCTCGTTTACTAGGCAAGTGAAATTGTGTCTGTTCTCAGAAGTTTCAGGCACTAAATTCATTCATTGTGAGTTATTTAGTGATTCATTCCCTAGACAAACAGTTCTTAAGCCCCCAGGCCTTGGCCTAGGTACTTGGGGCAGGTCTTTAACTAGCTACAGTGCATATGATGATGAGAACAACTGACGCGTTTCCTGCCTTTCTTATGCTTACAAGTGGGGAGAACACGCATAAAATTTCATACTGGAAAATGTTACAAAGGAGAGTCTCGTGGCTCTCTAAGAGCACGTAAGAGTGAGACTTGGACTAATCAAGGCAGAGTTTCCAGGGGAAGTGAAGATTAAGATGGAATTCAAAGGAGGGGTAGGATGGAGCCTGGGGGAGCCAGGTATCACAGAAGCCAGGGAAACAGTGGGCTAGAAAGAGAGATGGCCACTGGGATCAGATGATGCTAAGACAACAAGAAAGATAAGGATAGAAAACGTTTGATGGATTTAGTAATATGGTGACCTTACCAAAGGAGAGCCTGCTAGAGTCTTAAAACAGCAGCCAGATCACATCGTCTGAGGACTAGTGGAAGAAAGGAACTAAGAGAGGGCACATAGCCAGTTCATTCAAGAAGATTGACTCTAAGAAGGAAGAAAGGTAGATGGAGTAAATTGGAGAAACCCATGGAACTGGAAGCAGTTCTTTTGTTTTTATTCTTGTTAATGGATTTGGATTTGTTTAAAACCCAGGGGAAGATGAAGACGGAGTGCCTGAATATAGAATAGCAAGAAGGCACTGAGGTTGTAAGATTCATGAGAAGTTGGAAGAGGATGGCCCCGTTTATATGAGAGAGGACCCCCAAAAAAACCCAGAGATATCTTTTGGAGGGCAGGCACCTTGTAGTACAGGCTTCTCCCGCTAGGTAACTGTTCTCTGAACTCATCAGCATCAGTGTACCAGCTATCATTGTGGTGAGAGGCTAGATTGCGGAAGAAACATCCCGAGTTGTGGCAAACAGGCGACTAGTTCTTCCACCATCATAACGCACCTGTCCACACCACACTGAGTGTTCAGCAGTTTTTGACCAATACTGGCATGACCCCCATGCCCCACCCTCCCTATCCATCCCATCTCACACTAACTTTTTTTTTGTTTCCCCAGATGAAAAATGTCCTCAAAGGAAAGCATTTCATTGATGGAGAAGAGGTGAAACAAAAAAATGGCAGAAACACTCAAAGATATCAAAATGGACAACTTCTAAAACTGTTTTGAGCCGTGGAAAAAAGTGTCTCAATAGTTGTATTGTATCAAATAGAGAGTACTTTGAAGGTGACTGAAGTTCAAACATATAAGAATAAATACACTGTTCTTAATAAATAAAACCTAGGTATTATTTATTGGAATCTCCCCTCGTTTTATAAGTGGAAGGAGGAAGGAGGAAACCAGGCTTAAGCAGCAAGAGATAGAGTCATATTCAGTATCAGTGATGTGAGAAAGTATTATCTGTCGGTTTCTATTTTCTGTGTAAGCATAAGATGAGGTCACCAGCTAAGAGTGGGGTCAGTTGGGGTTAGTAGTGAGTCAGAGGATGGAAGATAGTGAAGAGGATTTGAAATGATAACTGTGATGGATAAAAGTGAGTTGATTTGTTAAAAATGTAGTAAGATCGCCCACAAATGAGCACGTATCTCAAGTTAGTGCTCATGAATTTCTAACAGACCACTTCTTTATGTTGTGAAATGTTATTTTTATTCTCTTACTACTAAAAATATATGAGTTATGCTGTGTGGTGTGTGGTCCAAGGCTCTCTTCAGTCTTCAGTATTGATGAGGGTCATCCTGAGGTTGTCCTCTTCCCACTTAGACTACATTTTCTTAGGAATTTCAGGGAGGAGGACAATTTTCATCACCATCTATGACAGAGGTGTCCATTGACTTGAAGTTTTGGCTCCAGAAGTTTGTTTTTTTTTTTTAAACTTTAAACTGCGTAGAGATTAGGAGAGCTCATATTAAAATCTAAGTTTCTGGACAAGCACAGTGGCTTATACCTGTGATCCCAGAGTTTCGGGAGGCTGAGGTCGGAGGACTGCTTGAGGCCATGGGTTCAGACCAGCCTGGACAATATGATGATACCCCATCTCTACAAAAGAAAATTGTAAAAACTCAGCAGGGCATAGTGGGGTATGCCGGTAGTCCCAGCCACTTGAGAGGGAAGCTGAGATGAGAGAACCTCTTGAACCCAGGAGTTGGAGGCTGTAGTGAGCTAGGATTGTGCCACTGTATTGCAGCCTGGGCAACAGAGCATGACCCTGTCTCTAAACAAATAAAAATAGAAGTGAAAAACAATCCAGGTTTCTGGTTTTCTCTTAAAAAATAAAAACGTTGTCAGTGCCGGGCACACAGCCTCAAATCAACAGACTACAGGAGCCAAGTAGCGGTTGTCCCCTTTAAAGAGTTTGCCCTCTTCTGCTCATTACAATTCCTGCCCTTGTCTGTTATCTACCCCACTCATTTGCCTTGTCCAGCAACTGCACCCTGTAGACATTTGTTTTTGTAATTTTCAATCTGCAAATCTGTGACTTCCAAAGACTTCATTTTAGCTTCAACCCCTTCTTGTACTCTAGATATCGATGACCAGCGGTTGATTGGATGGTCTTGAGGTGACTGAATCTAAGTATCTGCAGAGGTAACTGAGCTCCCAAACTTGCTGTGTTTCCTACAATTTATATTCTGGTTTTGCTACCACTACTCCGTTTACTAAACAAAAAACCTGGCAGTCTACTTACCCAAAACTTCTCTTTTCCGCTCAATTCCCTTCTTCATTCTCATTGCTATGACTTCCATTCAGACACTCATCATATGTTACCTTGGCTATTAAAATAACCTACAGCCTGGGCAACAAGGCAAGACCCCAGCTCTGCAAAACAATTTAAAAAATTAGATAGGTGTGATGGCTCACACCTGTAGTCCTAGCATTTTAGGAGGCCAGGTGGAAAGACTATTTGAGCCCAGGAGTTTGAGACCAGCCTGGCCAACACAGTGTGATCCTGTCTCTGAAAAATGAAAAAATTAGCCAGGCGTGGTGGTATGCACCTGTAATCCCAGCTACTGAGGCGAGAGGATCTTCTGAGCCCAGGAAGACAAAGGTGCAGTGAGTTACAATTGTCACTGCATTTCAGCCCAGGCAACAGAGTAAGAATCTGTCTCTAAATAAACAAGTAAAATAACCTTCAATCCATAAACTCCACTTTCACATCTCTTCTAATACTTCCTCTGTAGCCGCAAGATTGATCTTTCCAAGCACAATGTCTTGAATACGTGTATTATAGCAAACCTTGAATACGTGTATTATAGCAAACCTCTCATCGTCTGTGCAACATGCTGATATGTTTCACATGTGCACCTGGCCAACAGCTGCTCCCTCGACCTGGAATGCCTTCTGTCTTTGTCTTCCTTGTGAACCTCTATTTATCCTCCAAGACACAGTTCAAGTGTTCCCTGCTCCAGGAACCCTCGCTGCCTCAAAGGTGACTTAGGCAGAGCCAAGTGGCAAAGCCTTTACCATAGTGCTCTGGAGGTGTTGACTTGTACACAGCCCCCACCTCCTTCCCAAATAGACCATGAATTTGAGGACAGAGACTGCAGCTTTGTAATCCAGTCGTCCTCAGTATTTAGTTTCTGGTCAGATCAGGCAGTCCATAAAAGCTTAGTAAACAAATTCCTAAATTCACAGAAGTTATGAGATCATGTTGGAGAAAGGTTTCCTAACTTTAAAAGAAAGGTTCTTGATCCCTCTCAAGCTTTTTAACCTCCTGATTCACTCTACAAGAATTAATACTAAGTCTCCAACCAAGAGGATGCAACATTGCAACATGCTCTAAAAACATTTGCTTATAGGTTGTATTTGCGGTGTGTGTGTGTGTGTGTGTGTGTGTGTGTGTGTGTGTGTATGTGTGTGTGTGTGTGTGTGTGTGTGTTCGTTCACTTAATAAATGAGAAAGATGACTTTTCAAATTGGGGGAAAAAAAGAGTGGACTACTGGATAAATGAGGCTAGATGGCTTGACTATCTTTTAAAAATTAAGTTAGAGCTCTATATCAAACTAGGCACTACAAAAATTTCAGATGAACTTAAAATTTAAATGTGAAATATAAACTTATAAAAGAAAGAAAGAATGCACTTAGGAGAGTAGTTATGTAAAATTGGTGAGAGAAAAATCATTCTGAGCAACACACCCAAAGCAGTAAACATACAAATGGATAGTTCTGAGGGTATATAAATATATAAAATTTCTGCAATTAAAAAAACTTTTTCAAACAATTAAATAACAAGCAGAAAAAAAAAACTTGAAGCCTATGTAATAGTAAAAGTTCTTATTTATATTCTTATTATGCAAAATAATCAATTTAATTAATGGAAAAAATAAAAGCACCAATAAGAGGTGTCTCTCCTAATTAAAATACATTAGTTTAAAATACATTAGCTTCCAGAAAATAGACTCCTCAGAAACCTTTCTTAGAATTACGTATTTTTCTACCATCGTCTCAACTAGTGTTTTGCCAGATATCTGATTTTACAGATAGGTAAAGTGTTAAAGTAGGCTCTGGTATATCTTTGCTTTTGGTTTTTGCATCTAGGTTTTAAGCAGCTTTATCTAAGGTAAAGTGCCTATGAGTACTTTTTGGAAAGCATATACGATTAAAGGTGCACAATCATTTTCTCTTCTGGACACCTGTGTCTACTGATGACAAGAGAGGAGAAGAAAGGAAATGGCACTTTTTTGCTTTTGTTCCCACCTGAGGATTATTCAATCCGCAGAAATTTGGGGAAGATTGCCATCATAGTTATAAGACTTTCTCAACATCCTTTCTCTCAAAGAAATCTGTTTAGTGCTTCTTTTCACCTTGCAGTAAGGATTATGCATGAGGGAGAAGTGCATATTAAGAAGATCTGATGATATAATAAAGTCAAAAGGCGAGTCAGAGTGAAGAGGTTAAACAGAGTAACAAACACCTAGGATAAGAGAAGGATGGATTTCTAAGGAAGGATCAACTAGAAATACAGAGGAACCAGCTTTCCACAATTGTGCAATTCTCCAAGCTAACTCCCAGGTATTGCTAAGAGCTGAGGGTTTGGATTACATTTGTTTTGCTTCACACAGTCCACATTTCTCCTACCAGAGGCTTTCATCCAAGGAGGCAGTTTGAAAGCCTCCAACATTAGACCACTTAGGTCCATCGCTTTTCTTTCTCTATTCCTTGAAAGAAGGAATTCCAGACTAGGATAATATGAGTGAGAAAGGAACCAGGACCAAAAACTGCCTAAAAAACAAATAATAAAACCTACGTCATTATTATTTTAAACTAAATGTATTGTTCAGATTAATGTGTTTGGAATTCTTTTTAATATCTTAGAATCCAATCAAGCACATTATTTATAACTTACCATGGATATTAAGCCTTTCTGATTATAATGTGATATACACAGTACTAACTTCACAGTAACAGGCAAAGCTTTATATAAAATAAATGTGTATGAAAGGGGTGTGTAAAGTGGATATCCCCTGTACTTTTGCACTGTGCCCAGCAGTGTAGACATACTGGATTATATGTATTTGCTTGTAGAACATTCTAACTCATTATCCCTCATGAATTGTCATGCTTTTGTTCTTAGGTTTGAATTTCTATATGTTGAACTTCAAATAATACTGAAGTTTATCTTTTTTCTACTTTTTAATTTTATTACAGAGATGTGGGGTACAAGTAAGGAATACCTACATAGGTAGGCTGTATGCAGGTGAAATTCGGGCTTCCAACTGACCCTCACTTCCCCTGGTAGTGTAAGCTGGTACCCTGCTTGCATCCTCCTTCCTCCCTCCCTCCCCTAGCAGTGCCCAGTGACTCCTGATCTCTCCCCTTTGTTCATGTGATTATCGTTCAGGGCCCACTTATGAATGAGAACAGCAATATTGAGTTCTTTGTTTGATAGTTCACTTTGTTTGATAGTTCACTTAATCTGATGGTCTCCAGCTCCATCCAATTTGCTGCAAAGCCCACGATTTTGTTTTTCTTTATGGCTGCATAATACTCCTTCCTACATGTATATGTATCACTTTTTTTTATGCAGTCCACTTTTGATGGGCAGTGGAGTTGGTTCCTGTTGGTTCCTGTTTTTGCTACTGTGAATAGTGTGGCAATAAATAGGCATGTGCAGTTGTCTTATCGGTAGAATGATTTATGTTCCTCCAGGTATATTCCCAGGAGGGGGAGTGCTGGATCATATGGAAGGTCAATTTTTAGTTCTTTGAGGAATTGTCACACTGCTTTCCAGAGAGGTTGAACTAACTTGTATTCCCACCAGCAGTGTAGACGCATTCCCTTTTCATCACACTGGCACCAGCATTTGTTGCTTTTTGACTTATTTTAATGATAGCCATCTGTACTGGAGTTAGGTGGTATCTCGTTGTAGTTTTGAGTTGCATTTCTCTGATGATTAGCAAAACTGAGTATTTTTTCATATGTCTGTTGGCTGCTTGTATATCTTCTTTTTAGAAGTGTCTGTTCATGTCATTTGTCCACTTTTTGATGGGATTGTTTTTTCTTTTTTTCCTTTCACTTTGTTCACGTTCCTTGTAGATCCTGAATGTTAGGCCTTTGTCAGATGCATAATTTGCAAATATTTTCTCCCATTCTGTGGGTTGTTTATTTACTCTCCTAATGATTTATTTTGCTGTGCAAAAGCTTTTCAGTTTGATGAGGTCCCACTTGTCTATCTTAGTTTTATAGCATTTGCTTTTGGGGACTTGCTCCAGAATCCGTTGCCTTATTCGTTATCTTATTTTTAAAATTACTCACTGTAAAAAATAACATATTCCCTTGTGACTAATTTAGATATGAAACTTTACACACCTTCAACCATTTAGAACCCAATAACAAATATGAAATTAGACCCCAAAATAATGCCATTGTGAAGCAAACACTTGTCTTACGCCAAAGCACTTTGCTTTAAAGAAGGGAAGAAACTTTCAAAGTCAAAAATCTCAGAAGAGAAGAAACTTTCAAAATCAAAAATCTCAGATGTAAAAAGTCAACAAATGAGAAACTGACATAGGAGAAAAGAAACAAATGTGAATGGAATAAGATCAGAAAGTTCTAAAAGTCTGATAGAACTATAGAAATAGAATTTGTTGGATCCATTTAGTCTTCAAAAAAAATTTTAGTGCCTTAAACCTCCATAAAGTTCCAGGTCATTATCAAGGACAATGACATGAGTTATCTTTCAAATGAGAGAAAGGGTGATTATGTTTGGCATCCTTTACTGGCAAAACAGTGCAGTATGTCATATGTTCCAGAAAATACTTCTGATGCAACTGGGATATGTTTTAGTTATCCAAAAAATAAATCTATATGAACCAGTTTCCTGGTAGTGCTGAATAAATTGAGCATCACTGAATATAATTGTTGAAGAGATATGGATTTTGCAAAACTCTGCAAGTTACCCATTAAGAACAAATGGCTCAGAAACAGGTATATCCAACTTCACACCTTCTCTGAATTTTATGATTGCTAGTGCTTTAATTTTAGGCTTGAAAGATTTTGCTCTTGAAAAAAGAAAAAGAAAATCCTTAATACATTTCTCAGATTTAAAGAAAAACCCTTGAGATCAGTTTTGCCCAGAGCTGGAACACATAGCGTGTGCCATTTTCTCAGATAAGGCAGTAAGCCGACTTTCTAAAAGTCTTATCAGGTAAACCTGAACAATCCCCAACAACTCAGAGTGGATCTATTAGACTCATAATGTCTTTACAAATAGTTATTGGATCTTATATACAGTTTAGTTACTCTTTGATTGCCGTATTGACTCTCACAAAGGCAACGAAGGCATGCATTTTTATTCTAGTGAGACACTGCTGTGCTTAATTTCTGTTTCTCTGTAACATGAAGTGTCTGGAAAAGTCAGGGAAGTGATGAATCAAGAAAAAGCTAAATGCAAATTCTCATCTCTAAAAATTTCTGTTGTTTTACGATTTGGTTGGCCTGCCCTTTAGTTGTGTTTTTTTCTGTTTATTTCCAGAGCCTAATCTGCCCCAATGTGGAAGAATTAACCAATATGTTTATCTCTGCTTCAGTGCCTGACATCCCATTTGTCATGCCCATTCTCCTAACAGTACTCCAGTCCTTGGAATTTGTATCACCCAAATAGTTGATCCATTCTGCCTAAAGTTGGACAGCTACTCCTTATATTTTAATAAAACATATACAATTAGGTACATTACCTGACATACATGCTATGGCTATAAAACACTTTTTAATGGTTGTGTTGACATTTGAACTAGATAATTTTGCAAGAAGTCATTAGCCTCTAATTTCTACTCAAACTTATTACTGAAGTAAAAACTTCTCAAAATATCTCAGGTGACATTTCCTTTACTCATCATAATCAATTTTTTCGGTGCTGCCAGACAAGTTACTTTTGTGGCATTCTATATAGCAACTTTCAAATTCTTCACCAAAAATGAGTCTTCAAATTCTCCCTTCAATGCCTCTTTTATTGTGACACATTCGAGTAATTTTTAACTCCAACTTATTCTTTTCAGCTTTAGCTTGGTTCACATTGCCATTAATCTGTTAAATAACAAAATTTCCTTCAACTAACATTTTTTTTATCAACTTATTTTTACTTAACCAAGTCACTTGAGTCATCTGTGTGAAAATTCTTTATTTCCCTACTTAGTAATGTTCTCAGGTTCTTTCTGACATACAGTTTGCTTTTTCTAGCTAGCTCCAATCTGCTTTATGCTGTCTTGATATCTTCCATTCTTTGGGTTGAATTTAGAACCAATGTTCTTGTTAAACATTTATTTTATAGCTATTGTACCCACTTTCAAATAACACAGCCCAGTCCCTTGCAAAGTTTTGCCCAAGTATTTCATTCATTCATGTCTTCATCTAGTATTAATACACTCTATATAAAATATCTTAGAGTCTACTGTGCTGGACTGTGCTGGGCAATAAACATACATTTGTGAAAATGACAAACACAGTTTCTCCCATCACAGACCTTACATTCTGGTGAAGGGAGCAAACTAAAAGCAAATACAAAGACTTATAAAATAATTAGAAAGTATGGTACATTCTATAAAAGAAACAAACAAGTAGCTGAATAAACCGTGGTAGAAGGAGGAGAAGGGGATTCAGGGACCATATACAATGGTCAGAGATGCCTGTCTCATGTGAGAGAAAATTCAAGCATTACAGGCAGAGGAAATCACACATGCAAAGGGCCAGGGGCAGGCGAGGACTTGGTATACACTTATTATAAGCTGAATGAAACCTTGTAAACGTGCTGGTAAATCGAGCAGATGAATCGTTATAAGAACAAGAGGAGTGTGTGGTATACCTCCAACATGGGTTAAAGGTCTAATTCTAGTCTTGTCTACTGAGCTCCAGTCCTAGTGCTGTGACACAAAGGCAACGGATACCCTCCTGAAGCAAAGGGAGCCATCCAGATCCAGAAAAGAAGGGGCGTGGCCAGCTTCTGGGAAAATACTTTTTATTCTTGCATGTTTGGAAGCAAGTAGTCTTGTGAGAAATGCTAGAATTCTATGTTTACAGAAATGGAAAGGACTTTGATGCTTATCTGCCATTCATCTTCATTTTCCACCATGCAACAACTTTTCTAAATAATGTAATGTTTTGAAGTAGACTTTATTTCCTTTGTAAATCAAGTCATGTTTGAATGTGGAATTTTTGATCATGTCTATCTGGAATATTTGCCGAAACATTGTTTAGTGACACTTCTGAAAAGCTTCAGATCCACACATCAGCCTCCCTGTTGGATAATTCTTCCCCGGCAATGAGAATAAAGAATGCCAGACCTGGGCTGGGGTCAAGCCTGGGGGAAGACGTGAGAAAGAGTAAGTGTACTATGAGACTTCAAGAGAGAAACCAGGGAGCAGAAACACAGCCTTAGGGTGGAGGAGGCCTCTGCAGGATTACTAGTCCAAGCTCCTGTCCATGGCTGGGGAAGTAACTGTTACAGTCACAGACCCAGATCAGGCAGCTGGATGTGAGGGCTCAGACAGTGTTTGGTCTCCAGATAATTCTTATTATTCATGAGGGCCACATATGTGCTTTTTTTAAAACCAGGATTGCTAAGAGTTCAGAGTCAAGTTTTGAGACCGGATCATAAAGGATGTGCAACAGACCGTGTGATCGCCTGCTTCTATACTATACGTATTTGTGTCACCCATCTTTTTATGTATGCATTACAAGATTTGAATTTTATTTTTCTTTATTTTTATTGTGACTTATCTACCACCATGCAAGTGTATCTATAAAACATAGAAACAAAATGATTTGTCAAAACTGATCCAACCAATTAATAGGTAAGTTGAGATTTCTATTTCATTTAGTGTTCTTTCCAAAAGTACTAGTTAGCTTTTTTTTTTTTTTTGTAGAGACAAGATCTTGCTATGTTGCCCAGACTGATGCTGGTCTTGAACTCCCAGGCTCAAGCTATCCTCCCGTCTCAGCCTTCTAAAGCGCTGAGAATACAGGTGTGAGCCACTATGCCTGGCCATTAGTTTTATTTTCTTTTCTATATTTTTAAGTTTAATTAAATTGTAGACTTAATGTTACTATTTTAGGTTATCTTTCTTCTGGGGAATTGGATTGAACGCCTCTTTGGAAACAGCAAAGATGAAAGCTGGGAGAAGACTCTGGACTTACTTAAGAGAGAGAATGTTTCAGCCTAAAAACCCTAAATCTTTTCTCCTCAGAGCACATTGTCGGTACTGAGCAGGTGTGTATAGAATTTAAAATACAGAATTTTAATAAGTCATATTTTTATAAGAAGCATGGCACAGTCCAGAAATACATTTAACTAGCTATCTGCAACTAGTTAACATTTTTATCATTAAATGATGGTTGAGTGGGAACTAAAGATCAAAGAGGTTTGCATAGGTTATACATGAGCACAACCACAGAAGGCTACTGAGAAACTAAGTGTGTCAACCGAAAGGAAAGGACTGACCTTCGAACCAGAGGTACCCAGCACCAAAGAAAATCTGACTAGTGACAATTTTTCCTGTCTAACCAATTCTGTTGGCTCTCTTTTCATGCACTATTATTCTAAGAACCATCTTGATCTTATCAAATATATATACATGTATATAAATATACATTTATAAAATATCTAACAATTGTATATTATTCTTACATCTTTAAACTTCAGTCACCGTCAAAGCACTCTTCGTTTGATGCAATACACCTATCGAGACCCTTTTTCCAACTGCTCAAAATAGTTATTGAATTCGTCAATTTTGCTGCCTTTAGTGTTTCTGCTGTTTTTTGTTTCACCTCTTCCACATGGGTAAAACACTTCCCTTTGAGGACTTTTTTTCAATGGGGAAACAAAAAAAGTCACTTGGGGCATGATTGGGTGTATAGGGAGAGTAGGGCATGGGAGTCATGCTCTTTTGTGTCAAAAACTGCTAAACACTCAGCGTGGTGTGGGCAAGTTGTTCATGTAAATCAGTCATCATGACATGGGCAAAAGCTTGAAAGAATATACCAAAAAAATTTCACTTTGAAGATTCTGCAAGTCAGACTTGGCTTTATCCTCTATCCATTAACTTAGGTACTCAAAGAGCTATATCTGCTGTGGTTATTATAACCACATTATGTAGCCAAATTGATCTTAGAAGATTTGCATTGAATATTTTGAATTATTACATTTAGATTATCTTGAGTGAGCTTTAAATTTATTTTTGTTTCTGACCAATTCATATTTAGTTTCCTCTCAGAAACTCAAGATTATAAGTTTTTATTGTATTCATTTATTTATTTATTTTAACTCAGAGTCTCACTTTGTCATCCAGGCTGGAGTGCAATGGCATGATCACAATCACCACAGCCTCGACCTGCTCTGCTCGGGTAATCCTTCCACCTCAGCCTTTCAGGTAGCTGTTGCGGGGGCCCACCCCGCAAGGGTCGTGAGATCTCCTGAAGGAGAGACGGATAGGCGAAAGACGAAAATCATAGACTCGGACACCTGCTTCCTGAACAGATGACAATTTAATGTTAGTTAACACAGAGCTTTTATACCGTTCATGAAGGGGCAAGACAAAGAAAATTCCTTCATATACATATCTTCTAAAAGTTACCATCTAATGGTCTTAGTAGCAAACAAACCAAGATTCCCATAAACATTTAGACAACAAGTCTTATTCATAAAGCCAACAATGATACTTTCAGTCCAATGTCCCAAATTACAGTCCTTGAAATGTCTCAAGACAGTTTCTTTAAGTGTACATTTCTTTATGTGTCAGGATTTTTCCCATCTTAGGCTTTTATGTTCTTCAGAGTCCCATGATCGCCTCCCTTGTCCAGATGTCCTCGTTACTTTTCTCTTATCTTGCAGTGCTTGTTTCTAAAGAGAACTCAAAAGAAGCTTTTAGTAATGTTTCCCAGGCCCTCAAGGTTGCTTTCTGTTTTTAGCTGATCTATCATAAAAGTGTCTGATTAGTATATTATGAGTTCAGTGAAAACCCACTTTATAAATGTTAGCTTAGAGTTTTAACTATTAAATTAAGTAAAAACCTCAATGATTAATCTTTATCCTAAGTCAGTGAAAACAGTGTTATAAATCACGTACATAACTCCTATATGTGTTAGAACTTATAATGAATTCATAATGAACTTACTATAAACTTGTGCTTCTAAAAAACCTTATGTCTAAACACTAAACTGTATAATCCTAAATCAAATAAGGAGTGGATATATTTATATCATTTATTACTTAAGCAATATCTAGTAACTTATAACCAAGTGAAGGAAAGCATTCTTGATGTGCTTCAGAGTTTAACCCTTGTATATGTTAGAAAAGGCCAAACAGCATAGTGGGAAATGGAGAAATGAACCATGACATTTCCAGGTTAGCTGTGATTCTTCGCATAAACATGCCATCTTCTTCTTCCACGACTGCACAGAATTTCTTCAGCTGTATCAACAGCAAAGACGGAAGACAGAAGGGCCTCAGCTGCCCGGACTCGCTTTGCGGCAGGAGGTCCTCAGCGCACCTGGACTTTGTCAATCAGGCGGGCCTCCAAGGCTGGCTCCCAATAAGCTGGGACTACAGGCATGTACCACCATACCCAGAAATTTTTTGACTTATTGTAGAGACAAGGTCTCACTATTTTGCCCAGGTTGGACTCAAACTCCTGATCTCAAGCAATCCTCTTGCCTCAGCCTCCCAAAATGCTGGGATTACAGGTGTGAGACACACTGCCTAGCCTTATCTCTAAAATTAATGTGTTAATTTATTACTATCTGCTTCTTATTTTCTTTCACTACATCCCAGTTTCCTTTCTAATAAATTCAAAACATTGCAAGTAATTGCTAACACTTTTTCATGAATACCAGAATACTTTCAGATGACTTCTGACATTTTGTGACATGAAATATGACAAAGGGAAGAATATTAAAATCCATCATCTATTTGTCATTATTAACTTTAAGTTTGTTTTTCACGAACTGAATTTAATTGCTACATTTTAATAGCTGATACATTAGAACATTTTTTGAACAAATACAAAAAACAGAATATCTTTGAACAGCTCATAGAACACTTGGACTCTCAATATTGTTTAATAGGTACTGAGAGGATCTTTGAAATAAACCTCATATCCATGCAATGAAACATTGCATAACTGACACTGTTTCTCCCAGCCTCTGCTGCTGGGAATTAGCGAGGTGTCACATTTCCTTTAGCAAATTTTTCATAATGCCATTGACTATTACACAGTAAAGCGCTGATCCCATCTCTTTTCTGGTATATTATGAGCCACTTTAAGCCTGTCAGCTTCCAAACTGCAATCCAATGCACAGAACTACTGTTTGCCTATGGGCTGCAATTTTTCATCATCCAACTTTATCTGAAATCATTTGGACACAATAAGACAACTTCAGCTTTAGGGTAGGGAAAGAAGCAAAATGCTCGAGCAGTTCAGATAAGAAAATATAATTTTGATTCCCTCTGTGTGCTTGTTTGTGACCACTAGAGGGGTCTCTATTAATCAGCACAGCTGTCTTCTTCTGACATCTGCTTAATCCTTAAAATATAAGATCCAGATCTTTCTGTGGCTTATCTTCTCTATTCAAGCCACATAGTTATACTTCCATGCTTTGTGGACTGCTGTAAGCAAAAATAACGACCCCAAAATCCTGTTGCTTGAATAATAAGACATGTATTAATTAGAAAGAAACTTGTTTCAGCTGGGCATGGTGGCTCATGCCTGCAATTCCAGCACTTTGGGAGGTCAAGGCAGGAGGATTGTTTGAGACCAGGAGTTCAAGACCAGCCTGGGCAATGCAGCAAGACCTCATCTCTACAAAAAAAAAAAAAAAAATTCAAAAAATTCACTAGATGTGGTGGTGTGCACCCATGGACCCAGCTATTTAGGAAGTTAAGGTGGAAGGATTGCCTGAACCCTGGCGGTTGAAGCTGAAGCTGAGGTTAACCATGATCATGCCTCTGGCTTGGGAGACAGAGTGAGATCTGACTTAAAAAAAAAAAAGAAGAAGAAGAAAACAAACATATTTCATATATGTGTGTATATATATCACATCTGCAGAAATGAGATCACAGACACTGCTGTTATTGACTGCTGTTAAGATGTGGTAACATTTGTCATCATCTTTCTAATGGAGTCCACAGCCAAGAAATTAAAAGTCTAAGCTGTGCTTCAATGATGAGGTAACATGCTGTATTTGACAGGACTTCTTCTATAGCAGGTAACTTAAAACCTAACCACACTGACATAAACATAGACTAAATCTTTGAATCCAGTGATTAGAAGTCCAGGAGCAAGGCTGGCTTCAAATGGGTGTTAATTCAGAGATTCCAGTGATGCTACCAAGGCCTGATTCTCCATGTCTCTGAACTCAGCTCTCCCCTGTGCATTTTATTCATTCTCAAGTTGATTTCCCAATCTTGCTTCTGATGGATTTTGCAGATCCAACATCAAGACTTTTTCAGCTTCATGTCCACACATAGCACTTCTCTCTAACACATACACAAAACTACTGGGCCTGCTCACTGCCTAAAATTAGTTGCAAATAAATCCTCCAATCACTGTAGTCAAAGGGATGTTATATGCTGATTGGGTGGTCAACCTAAAACCCGCCCGTGAGGGTGAGGGCAAGAGTGAGGAAAGCACCTAACCACAAAGCCTGAAATGTAGGATAAAAATGTAGGGTAGGGCTGGGCACAGTGGCTCAAGCCTATAATCCCAGCACTTTGGGAGACTGAGGTGAGGGGATTACCTGAGCCCACGGGTTTAAGAGCAGCCTGGGCAACTTGGTGAGACCTCATCTCTACAATAAATCAAAAAATTAGCTGGGCATGGTGGTGCATGCCTGTAGTTCCAGCTACTTGAAAGGCTGAGGCAGAAGAATCACTGGAGCCCAGTAGGTTGTGAGCGTGCCACTGCACTCCAGCCTGGGTGACAGAGTGAGACTTCAACTAAAAAAAAAAAAAAAAAAAAAAATGTAGGGTATCAGACCTGGTGTGGTTCCTCATACCTATAATCCCAGCACTTTGGGAGGCTGAAGCAGAAGGATCACTTGAGCCCAGGAGTTCGAGACCAGCCTAGGCAACATAGCCAAATCTACAAAAAAAATAAAAAATTAGCCAGGTATGTGGTGCTACATTCCTGTAGTTCTAGATACTCAGGAAACTGTGTTGGAAGGCTCACTTATGCCCAGGAGATAGAAGCTGCAGTAAGCCAGGATCACAGCACTGCACTCTAACCTGGGTGACAAAGTGAGACCCTGTCTCAAAACAAAGCAAAGCAAAACAAAACAAAAGAAATATGGGATTTTGGAAGATGAATGAGTACTTTATAGGGCCCTTGATCCAATATCCATTATACTTTCTTTTCTTGTATCAGGTTTATAATTTCTGTAGCATTGGTAAGTTCTTCCTCAACGGGCCAATGAACCATTTGTCCAGTGGTCAGTTTAGATCCATCATCTATAAGAGACAAGCATGGGGCAATGAAGTGAGCAGAGAAGCCTGGGGTCAGTTGCTGCCCCAGTAACACTGATTGTTGGTACAAGTGAGCCTGACAGAGATAGAAGATTACCAGTGGATTAAGGTTTTACAAAGATATTTTTAAGTTCTTGATCGTTAGCTGAGCCATTTTTCCACTGTTTCTTTGGATGGAGAGCAAAGGCCTTTTCCATGGCTACAAAGACTCATTTTTATAAGCCAAATTAAGGGCATATGAACCATCTTAGGATACAAAAATGGCCCATACCAAACTTTTGCCTTTGTGTATACGTAGACACTAAATATGAGAAACACACCTCATTCAGGACTATATTCTTTAAATGCATTTTGCTATAAGACTATTTCATGCTTCCCTGTCGTCTTTCTTTGTATTGAAATTTTTTTTATTAATTTCTTTTTTTAAATTAAATTAATTTATTTATTGTAGAGTTGTGAGGTAAAAGAAGATTTACTACATAGGTAGGCTGCATACAGGTGATGTTATTAATTTTCTTTTTTTTAATTGTGGAGTTGTGGGGTACACATAAAGATTTGCTATATAAGTAAACTGCATGCAGGTGAAGTTTGAGCTTTTAGTGAGTCCTCTGTATTGAAATTTCTGTTACACTACCAGATAAATTATATAAGAATTATATCTAAGTTGAGAACTTAATTTTTTTATTTTTTATTTTAAAATTGTGGGGTACAATTCAGGTTAGGAATACAAATATTCATTGTGCAGGTACTCTTGTTGATGAGGTGTGCCCCTCCTTCCCCAGGCAGATTCCACTATTGCCTCTCCCACCTCCCCACCCCCCTACACACCCGCAGTTTCCTGCTACTGTCAATCCTTTTCTTACAGTATTATGATAGTTGTTCAAGGTCCACTTATGAGTGAGAACATGTGATACTCAGATCTTTGTTTCTGTGAAAGATCACTCAGTATTATAGACTCTAAGTCCATCCACATTGCTGTGATGTTCATGATTTTGTTTATGGCTGAGTAATATTCCATTGTGTATATGTACCACATTTATTTTTATCCAGTCCTCTTTTGATGGGCAGCATGATTGGTTCCATGTTCTTGATATTGTGAACAATGCTGCAATAAACATACATGGGCAGATATCTTTTTTATAGAGTGATTTGAGTTCTTCTGGGTATATTCCTAGTAGGGGGATTGTGGAATCATATGGAAGGTTGATTTTTAGAACTTTTAGGAATTGCCACACTGTTTTCCATAGAGGCTGTACTAGTTTACACTCCCACCAAGAGTGTAGAAGTGTTCCCTTTTCACCACATCTTCTCCAGCATCTGTTATTTGTTATTATATTATTGATGATGGCCATTCTGACTGGAGTTAGGTGGTATCTCAGTGTAGTTTTAATTTGCGTTTCATTGAAGACTAGTGAGACTGAACATTTTTTCATGTCTATTGGCTGCTCATATGTCTTCTTTTGAGAACTGTCTATTCAATATCTTTTGCCCACTATGTAATGGGGCTGTTTGTTTTTTTCTTTTCAGCACGTTTGAGTTCCTTGTAGACCCTAGATGTTAGGCCTTTGTCAGACATAGAGTTGGCAAATATTTTTTCCCAGTCTGTGGGCTGTCTCCCTGCTCTCTTGATATTTCTTTGGCTTTGCAGAAGCTTGTCAGTTTGATGAGGTCCCACTTGTCTATCTTATCTCTTATGGCATGGGCACTTGGGGTTTTGATCAGGAATTGGTTGCCAGTTCCAATTTCCATAAAAGTTTCTCCTGCATTTTCTAAGGTTCTTATAGTTTGAGGTTTTACTTTTTTTTAGGTCTCTGATTCATTTAGAGTTAATTTTTGTGTATGGTGATAGGTATGGGTCCTGTTTCAATCTTCTGCATGTGATCAGCCAGTTTCCCAGCACCATTTATGGAATACGTTCTCCTCTCCCCAGTGATTATTGTTGGAGGCTTTGTCAAAGATGAGTTGGTTGAGAAATTAAGACTTTGCTCTATCCTGTTCCATTGCTCTATATGCCTGTTCTTGTACCAATACCAGGCTGTTTTGATTAATGTAGCCTTATAGTAAAGTTTGAAGTCAGAAAGTGTGATACCTCCTGCTTTGTTTCTTTTGCTAAGGATTATTTTGGCTATTCGTGGTTGTTAATGTTTCCATATGAATTTCTGTATTGTCATTTCCAGGTCTGAGAAGAAAGATGTTGTAACTTAGGATATTGCATTGAATCTATAGATTGCCTTTGGTAGGATGAACATTTTAACGATGTTAATTCTTCCAATCCATGAGCATGGAGTATTTTTCCACTTGTTTGTGTCATCTTTGATTTCTTTGAGCAGTGTTTCGAGTTTTCATTGTAAAGGTCTTTCACATCTCTGGTTAGGAAAATGCCAAGGTATTGCATTTTTTTGTGGCTATTGTGAATGGAATTGTGCTTTTTATTTGGGTCTCTGTTTGTTTATTATTGGAGTATAGAAATGTGATTGTCTTTTTCATATTTATGGTATACCCTGAGACTTTGCCCAAGTCCTTTATCAGTGCAAGGAGGTTTTTGACAGATTCTCTTTTTGAGGTATAGAATCATGTTGTCTACAAAGAGGGATAATTTGATTTCCTCTTTTCCTCTTTAGATACCCCTGATTGCTTTTCTTCTCTGATTGCTCTAGCTAGAACTTCCAAAACTATATTGAACAGGAGGGGTGAGAGTGGGCATCCTTGTCTTGTTCCACTTTTCAGGGGAAATGGTACCAATTTCTGTCTGTTTAGTAGTATGCTGACTGTGGGTTGCTTGTAGATGGCTCTTATTATTTTGAGGTATGTTCCATCTATGCCTGATGTTCAAGAGTTTTTATCAAGAAGGGATGTTGGATTTTATCAAAAGCTTTTTCTGCATCTAATGATATCATCATGTGGCTTTTGTTTTTGGGTCTGTTTATGTATTTAATTATGTTTATGGTCTCACAAATGTTGAACCAGCCTTGCATCCCAGGGATGAAGCCTACTTGGTTGTGGTGGATGATTTTTGATATGTGTTGTTGAATCTGGTTTGCCAGGATCTTGTTGAGAATTTTAGCATCTATATTCATCAAGGATATTGGCCTGTAGTTCTCTTTCTTTGTTGGATCTTTACCAGGCTTGGGTATCAATATGATGTTAGCTTCATAAAATGATTTGGGGAGAGTTCCATCTTTATCAATCACCTGGAATACTTTCAATAGGATTGGTATCAGTTCCTCCGTGTATGTTTTGTAGAATTTTGCTGGAAAGCCATCTGGTCCAGGACTTTTTGGTAGGTAGTTTTCTTACGACATAGTCAATTTCCTGAATTGTTATTGGTCGATTTAGGGTCTCGATTTCTTCTTGTTTCAACCTGGGGAGGTTGTGTGATGTAAGAAAGTTCTCCATTTCCTTTGTTTTCAAGTTTGTTTCCATACAAGTGTATATAGTAGTCTCTGACAATCCTTTGTATTTCTTCAGAGTCAATTGTGACTTCATCTTTTGTGTTTCTGATTGAGTTTATTTGTTTTTTTTTTCTCTCTTTTTCTTCATCAGTCTAGCTAGGGGACCATCAATCTTGTTTATCCTTTCAAATAACCAGGTTTTTGTTTCACTGATTTTTTTTGTATTATCTTTTTGTTTTCTGCATTCCAGATTTGGGCTTTTATTTTGGTGATCTGGATTCTTCTGCTGAAGTTTGGGTTTTGGTGGTCTTGTTTTTCCATCTTCCTTAGGTGACTTGTTAGACTGTTAACCTGTGATCTTTCCATTTTCTTCATGTGCGTTTGTAGAGATATGAATCCCCCTCTCACTATTGATTTCATGGCATCCTAGAGGTTTTGGTAAGATGTTTCTTCATTTTTGTTTATTTCCAGGTATTTTTTAATCTCTGTTTTTATCTCTGTTTCCATGTTGACCCAGGAGTTGCTTAGCATCATGCTGTTTAGTGTTCATGTCTTTGTGGGTTTGGGGGGAACTTTATTGGTGTGGATATTTATTTTTATTCCATTGTGGTCTGAGAAGGTGCATGGCAAAATTTCAATCTTATGAAATTTGTTTATGCTTGATTTATGGCCAAGGATGTGGTCGATATTAGAGTATGTTCCATGTGGTGATCAGTAGAATGTATATTTTGTGGTCGTTGGGTGGAGTGTTCTGTAGGTATCAATTAAGTCCATTTGGTCAAGAGTCACATTGAGATTCCGGATCTCCTTGCTGATTTTTTGTCCTGATGAACTGTCTAGGATTGTGAGTGGGGTATTGAAGTCCTCAGCTATGATAGTGTTAGAGTCAATATCTTTATTTCTTAAGTTTGTCTAGAAGCTGCTTTATGAAAGTTGGTGCTGCTATGTTGAATGCATATATGTTTAGGATGGATATTTCTTGCTGATGGATTGAACCTTTTATCATTATATAGTGACCTTCTGTATCTTTTAAATTTTTGATATCTTAAATGGTATTTTGTCTGATATTAAGATTGCAACTCCAGCTTTCTTTTGTGCTCTGTTCGCCTGAAATTTTGCTTTCCATCCTCTTACTTTGAGTCTGTGAGTGTCCTTTCTGGTGAGATGAGTCTCTTGGAGATAATATATTGTTGTCTGATGATATTTTATCCATTTTGCCATTCTGTGTCTTTGCAGTGATACATTTAGTTCATTCACATTCAGGCTATTTATTGAAATGTGAGCGTTTATCCCTACCGTGAGGTTCTTATAGAGTTGTTGCTGTTCCTGTTTGTTTGTTGTCTTTCTTTCAATTTTGGGGTTGATTCATTTGTGTTTTTAATTTTTTTCCTGCACTCTTATGAAGAACATTGTCCTTCTTTTTTCCCTTTCTTCTGTGTTTAATACTTTCTTAACTGTTTCTTGTTGAGCTGGTCTAGAAGCAGCGTAAGTTCTTAGGGATTGAATGTCTGGGAAAGATTTTTTTTTTTTTGAGTGGGAGTCTCACTCTGTCGCCCAGACTGGAGTGCAGTGGCCACTCCCGCCCACCGCAGCCTCAAACTGCTGGGCTCCGGCGATCCTTCTGCCTCAGCCTTCCAAGTAGCCGGAATTACAGGCATGCGCTACCACGCATGCCTGATTTTTTGATTTATTGTAGAGATGAGGTCTCGTTGCCCAGGCAGGTCTCTGAACCCATGGGCTCAGGCAATCCACTCACCTCAGCCTCCCAAAGGCGTGGGATTACAGGCTGACCCATTGAGCCTGGCTAGGGAAAGATTTTAATTCTCCCTCACTGATGAAGCTTAGCTTAGCTGGGTAGGTTATTCTTGATTGAAATTATTTATCTTTGAAAACTTTGAAGATTGGACTGCAAGCTCTCCTAGCCTGAAGTGTTTCTGTAGATAAATCTGTTGCCATTCTAATTGATCTTCCCCAGTAGGTAGTCTGACCTTTTTCTCTTGCTACCTTTGGGATTTTTTTCTTTTATACCTACTTTGTTTATGTGAATTACTATGTATCTAGGAGTTGGTCTTCTCATTTGCTATCTTGCAGGAGTTCTCTGAATCTCTTGTGTTTGAATGGTCACATCACTGATGAGATGAGGGAAGTTTTCTTGAATAATTTCATGGAATGCTTGTTCCAGGGTGGTCTCTGTCTCTCTTTCTGCCTCAGGAAGTCCAATTACCCTTAGGTTCAGCCTCTTGAAATAATTGCTCATTTCTTGAAGATTTTGTTCTGTCTTTTTAAGCTTCTTTTCTATATTTTTGACAGTTTGGGTTAGTTCTATATTTTGATCCTCAAGCTCTGAGGTTCTTTCTTCTGCTTGGCTAATTCTGCTTTCCATGCTTATCAGTTGTTATTTATTTCATTCACAGTATTCTTTACTGCTATTATCTCAGCTATCAACTCCTTCATATTTTCCTTTTGGCTCTCCTCAATTCTATTTATTCTCTCTATTAATGTCTTGATATCTGGGTTTGTAGTTTGAGACCAGTCATTCTGTGGGTTCTTCAATGTTTGCATTCCGAAGTCTGTTTTCTCAGTGTCTGACCTCCCAGGAGTCTGTGGGAGACCCATATTCTTCTTTTGGTTTTTCTTCATTTGTGTAGATTTTCCTCCCCCCTTCACTTTTTTCCCCCTCTTCTTTACTTCTGTTGTTCAGGGATGGTGGGGTTGCTTTTACTTCTGTTTGCTCAATTTCCTATTCTTCCTTATGTGGATCCTCTGGCTTTGTTCAATTCTGAAACTAGACTGTGGGTTGAGGGCTGTACTTTTTGCAGTTTAGAGGTTAATTGAGGAGGAAGCCGTGATTCAAAATCTATATGCAGATCCCAGTATCCACTGACAGGTGTATGGGCACCCTGGAACCCACTTCCCACTGCCTTGCAATCTGTCCATGCAGAGGGGGTATTTGTTTGCTCCCTGAAAGCAAAATGAGTTAAGAAAAAAGAAAAGAATGGAAAAAGGAAGGGGGTGGTAAGAAGAAGGTGGAGAGAGAGTAGAGTAAGAGGGAAAACAGGCAGATGTATCAACTAACAAATGAAAAGAGACAGAAAGACAGAAAAGAGTAAAAAAAAACTAAAACATACAGATAACCATATAAACACACAGTCCAACAAAAACCTCCCTACTGATGTACTCTTCCCACACACAAACAGGAAGTCTAAAGAAAAGAAAAAAATCAGTAAAATAACAGAAAAAAAGCAAGTATGAAAATGCTATCAAAAACAGAAAGAGAAAAAAACTAAAACTAAAAACAAAGATAAGCAAAACAAACAGAGAAAAAATTAAAATTAAAAAAATTAAAACAAGGAACCAAACTCACTCTGAGGTAATTCCTGTAAGTCCAACATCCTTGCATTTCTGATCTCTAGCTCTATGTGCAGGCTGATAGGGTTGTTCTCAATGCAGGCTGATGTGCTCACAGCTTGGGTCAGATGCCCCAGGCCTACTGTGGGTGAAGGGTGAATCAGATCTGGACTCACCTGGCTTGCTGCCTGTCAAGTCTGCCACTCAGATCTGACCTGTTTCTGATCCAGCAAGGGAGAGAGGCTTCTATCTCTCCCAGTTTGATGAGATTACCTTAGGTCCCATGTTGGAGACTGTAATGGGACAATGCAGGTCTCTGCTTGGTCATAGGACAGAAATAATGGCTGTGGTCAGCATCTCCTCACCAGGCATGGGTCTCCCCTCCAGCTCTCCTCGATCTTCTATCTCCACTGATCAGATCTCGGGCTCCAACTGATCTGCTATAACAGGTGATGGTGTGGCCCAGGCACCAGGCACCAGGCAATGAGAATCAACTGAATTCAGCAGATTCTTCTCAGGAGAGTCCCTCAAACAGCAGACGATCTTGTGTGCCCACACTCCAATCTCAGGGCAGTGGGGTCTTGCGGTCACCCTCAGAGGGGGGCCCCAGGTGCATGCACCTGAGTCTCCCCTCAGACGAACTTTCACTCTCCCACCAGCGTATGCCTGCTCACGCAGTCTTTATGGACACAGGCCATTGTGGAGACTTTCACAGTCTTACCTATTTGGTCACGATCTTAAGCCAGTAAAGAGAACTTTTTTTTTTTGGTCAGAGTCTCACTCTGTCACCCAGGCTGGAGTGCAGTGGCAAAGTCACAGCTACTGCAGCCTTTACCTGCTGGGCTCAGGCAGTCCTTCTGCCTCAGCTTTCCAAGTAGCTGGAACTACAGTCACATGCCACCATACCCAGCTAATTTTTTTTATTATTATTATTATAGAGACAAAAATCTCATCAAGTTGCCCAGGTTAGTCTTGAACCCCTGGGTTCAGGCAATCCTCTCATCTCTGCCTCCCAAAGCGTTGGGATTACAGGCATGAGCCATTGCACCCAGTCTAAATTAAGAATTTTAACACACCATGCTAGCAGTGAATTGTACACATTTGGAAACATAATTTTTGCCTACTGCTATAAATTGGTAGCTGAGTGTTTGTGTCTAAACCTGCCTGGGAAGAATCTATTATCTGGAAGAGATGTGTTTGTCTAAAAGCCAAGGGCACTCCCTTTTCAATATGCCATCAGATGTACTTCTGGGAGGACTATTTTTCCCTACCTTTGTGTGTGTGTGTGTGTGTGTGTGTGTGTGTGTGTGTGTGTGCACGCGCGCACGCGCACGTGCACATGCACACATGTGCAAACACACACGCAGAGTGGGACATAGGGAGGAAGGAAAGAAACTGAGGGTCTATAATTATGTTTCTACTGTTTTAAGAACTGAAGGAAAAACAATGAAAACTCATCCAAATAATAGATGTACGCATTCTTCAAAAATCTTGCTTTTGTTACTTGTACCCTTTATAGTTTTGATATTCTTACAAGTTTGTGAAAAAAGGGGCTTTGGTGAATAAATGTGGTTAAGCTCATTATTTAAGTAGAACCCTATCTCATTACTGAAAGCCTTAACTGGAGCTACTGGAAGAAAAGGTTTCTCACACTTTTTTCTGGTGACTTAAGTGACATTAGAGCGAGGTAACATGGGTATTCTGTTCAGACTGAGGTGCATCTCATAAGCATGACTGCCAATGGCTAGGACTAAAGGTGGCAGACTTTGCTTAGTTGGGAGCAGCTCTTAATACCTGTCATAACCAAGCATAGGTAGACGTTTGTGCAACTAAGACTGTGTCTAAACCTGTTGGACAGAATTTCATTTCTTGGAAACCACTCTGCTTGCCCTGTGAACCACTCCCTCCTCATTGTCCATGTGGCACAGCTTCTTACAATTGCCAGAAACCTGTGATGAACTCACACTGAGAAACATTATACACTCTGCTATATGCATCTTTTCTTTTCTTTTTACTTTCTTTTTTGAGTCACAGTCTCACTCTGTCACCTAGGCTGGAGTGCAGTGGCATGGTTACAGCCACCATAACCTTGACCTGCTGGGCTCAGGAGATCCTTCTGCCTCAGCCTTTTAAGTAGTTGGAACCACAGGCATGTGCCACCACTCCTGGCTAATATTTTGATTTATTGTAGAGACAAAGTCTCACCGAGTTGCCCAGGCTAGTCTCGGACCCCTGGGCGCAGGCAATCCTCTCGCTTCTGCCTCCCAAAGTGCTGGAATTACAGGCATGAGCCACTGCACCTAGCTGCTATATGCATCTTAGTAAGCATTCTATGAGAGCAGGGGTATAATGCTCCAGAAAATTTATCTTTGCCAACTTTTGACACCTAGAGAAACCCAGAAAATGACACTAATTTTTTTTAAAAAAAGAAAATTCCTGTCTGCAGCTGTTCCATCTCTCCTCACAGTAGGCCATGTTGGGAAGCCAAATTATACAGGTATTACCATAAAATCTATCTGTTTTTATGTGGCATAAAAAGTGCCTGGGTCTGGCCCTGTTGACTTTGAAGCCTCATCTCCACCAAGTCCTTCCAGCAGCACACTGCAGCAACACTGAACTACTGATAATCACAACTTGAATTGTTCCTACTGTAGCTGAAACACCCACTGTCTTCAGCTCCAATTCAGCCTTCACACGGCTAACTCCTATTCCTGAAAAAAATGAGTGACTGGAAGAGTTCTTTTCCGGTCAGGGCAAGTCCTTCCATCAGACCCATGGAGACAATGCTCTGTAAATAAATAAATAAATAAATAAATAAATATATTGATATTGTTCACTTACACATGTTTTCACTTTATGGCTACTACATTCCAGGCTCTCAGTTGTGAGGATGAGAAAATAAAGAACTCACTGGCTTGTACAGGAGATGGATACATGCAAAGAACTATAATACAAATGGCTCTTGCAATATTATACTATAGTTTGTATCATACCATGTGTTAAGTGCCTTACATGAGGGGGAACGCCCCCATGAAAATGGAATTAATCTTTTTTGGGGGGAGGGGAATGGCAGGCCTCTTGTGGTACTGGCTTCCCTCACTAGGTGCTAGGTAAGTGTTCTGGGAATCCATTGGCATCAGTGTATCAGCTAGCCATTGCTGTGAGAGGCTGTGTTTGGCTTCATTTTTTTTTTGTTTGTTTGTTTTTGAGATTCTTTTAACGAATTTGCCCCTTTCATGATGGGTGTTTTACAAGTGTAACTGCTGAGTGTTCAGCAGTTTTTGACTGAAAATGGGATGACCCCCGTGCCCCACCCTCCCTATTCATCTGACCTTGCCCCAAGTGACTTTTTCTTTCATTTCACCAGAAGAAAAAAGTCCTCAGTGGGAAACTTTGCAGATGTAGGTGAAACAAAAAATAGTAGAAGCACTCCAAGGCTTCAAAATTGAGGAATTCAAAAACAGTCTTGAGCAGTGGAAAAAGCATCTCAATAGGCATATTGCCTCAAATTTTAAAGGTGATTGAAGCTTAAAGATTCAAGAATAAATATATAATTTTTTAAATAAATAAATTCTGGGTTTTGGGGGGGTCCCCTCTTGAATACACACAACACACTGGGTACCAAGACCACTACCACGGGGAGAGATGGCCTGCTAGAAGCCCATACTGCACCTGCATGCAATTTCCTGATGTAGTAAATACTCACATGTACCGCACGATCCCCAAATAAAATAAAATATTTCTGAAAAATAAATTTAAAATTAAAAAGTGTCTTAACTTGTATAGGCAAATGCAAGGGTTACAGGAATCTATGGGAGGGAAGAACTTAATTCTGCTTGAGGATAGGGAGATTTCCAGAAAGCCACTGATTCAAGAGTTGACATCTGAGCTGGCATTGAGAGTTGCGTCAGAGTTCACCAGAAGTGGAGGAAGGGTATTCCCAGCAGAGGAAAAAGCCAAATAAATGCTCAGGGAAGGAAGTGCTGGGAATGGTGAGTGGTTATGGGAAATGGAAATCAGGGTGTAGAAGGACACTGGTCATGACAGGAATGAGACTATAAAAGTTGAGTAGAGCATAATGTCGAAAAGGCTAGAAATCAGGCCACAAAGTATTTGGGCCTGGAAGTCATCAGAGAGTTGTCAAGAGAGGACTCATGTCTTCTCATTTTATTATTTATTTATTGAGTTGGTGTCTCACTCTGTCACCCAGGCTGGAGTATTGGGGCACACTCACAGCTCACGGCAGCCTTGACCTCCTGGGCTCAGGAGAACCTTCCACCTCAGCCTCCTAAGTAGCTGAAGCTATAGGCATGCAATACCACACTTGGCGAATTATTATTATTATTATTATTATTATTATTAGGGATGAGGTCTTGCTATGTTACCCTGGCTGGTCTCAAACTCCTGGTCTCAATCAATCATCCCACCTAGGCCTTCCAAAGTGCTGGGATTACAGACGTGAGCTACCACACCCAGCCCATGTCTTCTATTTTGGAGATTCTTGGTGATAGACCTCTGCTAATGGGAAAGACGCTAGTCCTTATTTTAGTGTTTTCATATCTTGGTTTTCCAGTGACTAGTGCTCATTTTGAGCCTCTCAAAAATTTGCAGATTTAATATAATTTGCTTTGCTTTCCACAAAGCTTGCATGAGAGGACTTATAAAGCTCATTTCTTTGACTCAAGTCAGAGTCAATGTCTCTTAATATGATGGGACTGTATTACCCAAAAAGACATTTTCTTGAAAAACGTTATATGATCATTTATATCCAAGCAGAAATAAGTTTCTTAGGTATATTCTTGAGAGCAAACTTTGGTAAAAGTGAGAGGGGGAGAGAGACTAGGGTACCTAGAAATATAGGGTACCTTTAGGGTCAATAAAAGAAATCTCTGTTTCATTGCTTAGAGTGGGTTCTATTTTTTTTAGCCTTTCAGACTTATTGATGCTATTTGATTCCTTCTACAGAACCTAGGTACATAACAGAAAAAAAGAAGACCCAGCTGTCCAGTCATCTCTTTCTCCCTCCTGAATGGGGCAAGAAGAATTGGAATTTTTCACACAACCCACCTGCTTATAAAGTAAGGAAACAATGAAATGTCACATCTGTATTGGTCACAGGCATTATATCAATGCTCTGTCAAAGGCTATTTCAAAATCAATGTGTCGTTTTGCTTTTGTTGGAATTGAAACAATTTATTAATTCTATTTCAGCTATGGGCGTATTTCACTGTCACTAATGGATGAATGATTCAGAAACTGCAGTTGTTTTCATCTTCTCACATTGGGAGTAAGAATGACAATACATGCTAATTCTAACACAATGAACATTTAAATGAGCAGGAAATTACAGGCTGACTGAGTAATTATAAAGAAAAGAGCTCATTTTTACCACATAAAATAAAAACTCAGAACATTTCTCTTTAATTTTATTACAAATTCGTCAATTATACATATATATATATATATATATATATATGTATATATACAAATATAATATATAACCCTAACCCTAACTCCTAACACTAACTTAGAGACAAGGTCTCACCATGTTGACTAGCTGGTCTAACTCCTGGTTTCAAGCGATCCTCCTGCCTCAACCTCCCAAAGTTCTGGGACTGTAGGTGTGAGTCATCACACCCAGCACATTTCTGTATTCAGTAGTTATAGTATAGAATACATACTGTGATTTGTCCTGTACCAAAAACAGCTTAACAGGTTTCCCCATAAGTTTTTGCCTATAAATAAAAAAATGATTATGAAGCCATAGAACATTAAGACTGATGAGAAAAAAGTACAGAATCAATATTTGTTAGAAGTCAACCAATTGTCTGTCCTTGTCCTGAATGCCTTACACATTATATAGCGTTTTATTTTGGCAACATTGTAAGACCTATAGTATCCTTATTTGCTTTTTAAGAAAGTGAATCTTGATTGCCTGAGCCTGCGGGTTCGAGACCCGCCTGGGTAGCAAGGCCTCATCTCTACAATAAATCAAAAAATCAGCCGGGTGTGGTAGCGCATGCCTGTAATTCCGGCTACTCGGAAGTCTGAGGCGGAAGGATCGCCGGAGCCCAACAGGTCGAGGCTGCGGTGGCCGGGAGCAGCCACTGCACTCCAGTCTGGGCGACAGAGTGAGACTCCAACTCAAAAAAAAAAACAAAAACAAAAACAAAAGAAAGTGAATCTTAGAAAGATTAAGATATTTTTTCCTAGGTAGACATTTAAGCAATATACTTACCACTGTACTTACTTTACCTTTGGAGAAACTTCATTTAAGAAAAAGAAGTAATCTGGGATAAAAGTGTGTTAAAAAACATAGTAACAAGTCCTAATTTGTTCTCAGGTGAGGAAGGGTAGTAAGGAGATAGATAAAGTATCTTGAAAGGTGGGATTGCTAAATGTGTAGGTTAGGATGTAAGGGGCCTCAAAAATCCTTGAGACCACAACACCGACACCAACAGTGTCTGAGAGAAGTTAAATGATTTGTCAAAAAATAAAAAGCTGAGAAAGGACAAGACAAGAAACAAAGTCCACAGGGTACCTAGGGTTGATTAATTAACTTTGATTAAGCACTTACTGCCTGCAAAGTGCCGTGCTAGATTATAGAGGCACAAAAACATATAATACACCCCGAGGAGGTCTGAGACTTCCCTTGGGCTGGGAGCTGTCCTATACTATTCATGTGTCACCTAACTGCCAAGCCTACACGTTTCATAAAGATATTCAGGACCCTTCGATCTCAAAACAGCTGACTTCTTACAGAGGAGCTAGTTCCAGAGCATTTGCATCTACTGTATTTAAAAGTTAAAATTTTCAGTAACCCTCTGTTTGTAGTTTTATTTGGAATATTGACCCTAAATTTATTTTATTCATGTGTTTCATTGGCTAGCCTCCTCTGCAAAATTGGTTTTGGTTCAGCAAGCCACACTGTGACTTTTTTTAGTGTGTTTGTGCACATTTACTACTGTCCTCTGGGGCAGGGGTCCCCAAGCAGTGGTCCAGGCCTGTTAGGAACCGGGCAGCACAGCAGGGGGGGCAATGGAGGTCCATTTTCTGTCAGATCAGTGGTGGCGTTAGATTCTCATAGGAGCATGAACTCTGCTGTGAACTGTGCATGCAAGGGATCTAGGTTGTGTGCTCCTTATGACAATCTAAATCCTGATGATTTCCTCCCCCGTCCTCCACATCCGTGGAAAAACTGTCTTCCATGAAACCATTCCCTGATGCCAAAAAGACTGGGAACCCCTGATCTGGTGCCAAAAAGGCTGGGAACTCACCGATCCGCTAATACGGTCCTGGTTATTTTCTCATTAAAAAAATCCCAGTACAAACCATCAAATAATGTACTTTCAAAGCTTGGGTGAATCTTAGAAAGCATTATAATATCATCACAACTGACTGTCATTATTTCTATAAGGGATTTTATAATATACTTAGTTATCATATTAATTTGTAAATTCCTTCCTTAGAGTTTAGACTTTGATGGAGTGGGAGCGTAGAAATCATCTCCAGGTGGGAACAAGGCCACTGAAGTTAAACTGTTCGTTCTAAGTCAGAAAGCTGGTTAAGGCAAACTGTGTCCTAACAATTTGTTAATCCAGGTGTCCTCTCCTCACTCTCTGATCTCTACCAAGCTAGTCCTCCTTTCTTGTCACCCCATAATGACCCTGTCTCTGTGTCTTCTCTCTGTTAACGTCCCAGTATGCCTGTAAAGATTAAACTAGATTATGAATTATAAAGCCAACACAAAATTAGCTTTCATGCCTTGATGTGTTTTTAAATATTTAATTCTTCATAGGGACTTTCTTATGGGTATTCAGTTTGGGAACATAATTATCAAATTGGATGGAATATTATTATTTCCAAAGCTATCCTGAAACTTCTTGTTTCTACTGTTAAAATAACAAAATAATTTTAAACTTTAACTGCCTTTTGATCTTTATAGAGATTAGAAGTACGTGGACTCATAAGACCCTTAAAAGGGAAGTTTTATTATTTTATACAAATTTATGTATGCATATTTTAACTGATAATCTAATGATTTTTTAAGCATGTCGTTACCTAGGTTTAAAATACTTAACTTTAGTCCTTAGCAATAACTCTGAAATACTTTTGTTCTCAAGTTTCTTCCTATGTAATTATATCTCTCAGGTTTTTTTGAAGTTTAAGAGAAATAAGGTTTTTTTTCAGTACCTGGATTCACTCATGTACAGCATAGAAAATGAATAAACAAGTCAGGTGCCGTGGCTCATGCCTGTAATCCCAGCACTTTGAGAGGCAGAGGTGAGAGGATTGCCTGAGCCCATGGACTCAAGACCAGCCTGGGCAACTTGGTGAGATCTTGTCTGTATAATAAAAGTCAAACAAATTAGCAGGGCATGGTGGTGCATGCCTATAGTTGCAGCTACTCCAGCCAGCTGAGGTGGAAGGATCACCTGAGCCCAGAAGGTTAAGGCTGCAGTGGCCATGATTGCACCACTGTACTCCATAGAGTAAGACTCCAACAGGAAGAAAGGAAAGAAAGAAGGAAGGAAGAAGGGGAAGGAGGGAGGGGAATAAACAATAGTTTATCTCTTTCTATTAATTTCAGCAGTACTTAGTCCTAATTCTAAAATTTAAAGCAATTTTTATTTTAGGTGGAGTCTCACTCTGTCACCCAGACTGGCGTACAGTAGCACAATCCTTCCCCCTCAGCCTTCCAAGTAGCTGATACCACAGGCATGCACCACCACACCCAGTTGATTTTTTTATTTATTGCAGAGACAAGGTCTCGCCAAGTTTACCACGCTGGTCTCAAACCTCTGGGTTCAGGCAATTCTCTTGCCTCCACCTCCCAAGATGCTGGGATCACAGGTGTGAACTACCAAACCCAGCTAAAGCCATATTTAGTTAACATATTCAAGTTACTTTGATAAAAGCAAATTATGAAACATATGTTACCAGCTGCATATCACTATGAAAGTTGCTAAGAAGCTCATAATCTGGGGTTTATTCAAGGATGAAAAAGCCTATACATAAATTTAAGTTTATGATTTTATGGGCTGTTGGATTTTCTTTTCCTTTGTCACTTCTTTATAAAGAAGTTTGTTAATTATTTGTTAATTAACAATGCTAACAAGTAAGAGATATGATCTCTTTATGCATTCTCTAACACTTACTATGCTCATATCTGTTTATAACAATGCTTTCTTTCCAGGCTCAGTGACTCTTCTCTATAATCCCAGCACTGTAGGAAGCAGAGGTGATAGGACTGAGTCTAGGGGTTCTAGACCAACCTGGGCATGTTGGCAAGACCTTGTCTCTACAATACATAAAAAAGTTAGCTGGGTGTGGTGGTGCACGCCTGTAGTTCCAGCTACTCTGGAGGCTAAGGCTGAAGGATTACCTTATCCCAGGAGGTCGAGGCTGCAGTAGCCATGATTGTGCCACTGAACTCCAACCTGGGTGACGGAGTGAAACTCTGACTC
>NW_007245637.1:230687-241144 GCF_000164805.1 Carlito syrichta
TTTTAGGTGGAGTCTCACTCTGTCACCCAGACTGGAGTACAGTAGCACACTAACAGCCACTGCAACCTCAACCTGCTGGGCTCAGGCAATCCTTCCCCCTCAGCCTTCCAAGTAGCTGATACCACAGGCATGCACCACCACACCCAGTTGATTTTTTTATTTATTGCAGAGACAAGGTCTCGCCAAGTTTACCACGCTGGTCTCAAACCTCTGGGTTCAGGCAATTCTCTTGCCTCCACCTCCCAAGATGCTGGGATCACAGGTGTGAACTACCAAACCCAGCTAAAGCCATATTTAGTTAACATATTCAAGTTACTTTGATAAAAGCAAATTATGAAACATATGTTACCAGCTGCATATCACTATGAAAGTTGCTAAGAAGCTCATAATCTGGGGTTTATTCAAGGATGAAAAAGCCTATACATAAATTTAAGTTTATGATTTTATGGGCTGTTGGATTTTCTTTTCCTTTGTCACTTCTTTATAAAGAAGTTTGTTAATTATTTGTTAATTAACAATGCTAACAAGTAAGAGATATGATCTCTTTATGCATTCTCTAACACTTACTATGCTCATATCTGTTTATAACAATGCTTTCTTTCCAGGCTCAGTGACTCTTCTCTATAATCCCAGCACTGTAGGAAGCAGAGGTGATAGGACTGAGTCTAGGGGTTCTAGACCAACCTGGGCATGTTGGCAAGACCTTGTCTCTACAATACATAAAAAAGTTAGCTGGGTGTGGTGGTGCACGCCTGTAGTTCCAGCTACTCTGGAGGCTAAGGCTGAAGGATTACCTTATCCCAGGAGGTCGAGGCTGCAGTAGCCATGATTGTGCCACTGTACTCCAACCTGGGTGACGGAGTGAAACTCTGACTCAAAAAATAAGAATACTTTCTCCTCTCCAGACATTTTCCTTTCTTATTCATTACAGAAGTTGGCGCAAATGTTAACTGTATAAAGGACTTTACAAATTTCTATTTAGTCAAATCAATCTTTATGAGACTTTATGTCATCTGTAATGAAGGCATCAGGTAACTCTAGGGCATCAGATTTGTAAATGATTATCCATCAAAATTTTGAAATCAGTTTCCAAACTTTCCATCTGAGCACTTTGAAGATTAACCAGAAGA
This sequence comes from Carlito syrichta, assembly GCF_000164805.1. Lineage (NCBI taxonomy): Eukaryota > Metazoa > Chordata > Mammalia > Primates > Tarsiidae > Carlito > Carlito syrichta. Next base: position 231,818 of record NW_007245637.1, read on the forward strand.
TAAAAAGTTAGAAGGGCGGAACAGAGTGTACAGTATCCTGTCTTTCTGTTTCAAATGGAATTATAGAAACACAAGAACCTACATAGTATAACTCGTTTTTGAAACAGATGGGGTTTTTTCTCCTTTTCCGTCTCCTTGCACTATACCAGCTCATCAAGGATTAATGAAATATTTTCAAGCCTGAACTCTGCAGTCTAGTGAGTGAGCAAATGATTGACAAAAAGAGCTGCCTGTGCATTCAGCTCATTCATATTTGCTTTCCCCAAAATGTTTACTCTCACCAAAAAGGAAATGAAACATAACTAAAGGTTAACTTTTTACCATTTTTTTAAAGTCAGAATTTCCCAGACTAGAGTACAGTGGTGCAATCACAGCTTACCACTTCCTCCACCTCCTGGGCTCAGGCAATCCTCCCGCCTCAGTCTCCCAAGTAGCTGGGACTTCAGGTGCACACACCATACACTGCTATTTTTTTTTGTAAAACCCAGACTGGTCCCAAACTCCTGAGCTCAAGCAATCCTCCCACCTCAACTTCCCAAAGTGCCCAGATTAAACATGTGAGCCACCGTGCCCTCTGTGTGTACCTATTTTAGGAAGGATAACCGTATGTCCAGATCTGTACATATTGCCCCCAAATAATTATGATTTGTGACCCTTTCTTTGTCCCAGGATGAATGATAAATTATAAAGTTACCTTGCAGGTGAAGTGGAGAGCAAAGCGAGGCCCAAACTGTATCTGTATAATTTTTACATTGTGGGGCCATTTGCACACCCAACCCTGAATTGTGCCCCACGTCTTTAAAATAATTTTTTTAAGTTACCTTAATGTCCGATAAGGAACCTAACTGCAAATAATGCATACTGACTTTTTTTTTAAGTAGGAGTTTATTAAGAGAGAAAATCTCCCAAGCGGGAGGGGACCCGAAAGAGAGCTGCCCAATGCATTTTAACTTGTACAAAGAAATAAACTTTCTTAGTTCCAAGCGAATAGTGACAGGAAGTGAGAGTATGCCATATTCGCATCCAAAATAAGGTTGTTGAATGAATTTGAGTTTTATTTTTACCAACCGAATAATATTGATCTTAAAATTCAGCAGAATTGAATACTTCTTTTCATATAAACAACTTATTCTCAAGTATCTTCAATAAATTTTCATTGTAAAATATTTAATAAAAGCAAAACAAAGGGAAACCAAAATTACCCATAATTCTATTTCCTAAAAATGGTTGTTGACCATTTTTGTTTATAACTAGGTATATAGGTACATATTTTTTTGGCAAAATTGGGTTGGTACTATTTATACAGTTTTATATTCTGCTATCTTAACTTATCATAAGATCATGAATACTTTACTGATTAACTCTTTCCAAAATATAATTTTCAGTGCTTACACATAATGTTCCGAGGTAGACACTCATTGGTGTTTAGTCATTGCCTTAATATTGCACATTTACGATTCTGCCAATATTTTATATTATATAACTTTCTCTGCACTTGCTTATACAGATCATTAATTAGATTAAATCTTTAAATTCCTTGATGCTAAGTAAGACAAAGTACACAGTGTACTTTTAAAACCATTCATTTCAAGATAAAGTCATACTAAGTTTGGGGTTTTTTTTCTTCTTTCGGTTAAAGTTTGGAAGCTATTCATAAGTTTCCCTTGCATTTTTATTTGTTTTATTTGATAATAAACAGAGAATGACCTAACAGAGTCCTCTGTCTGTGTATCCCATAGGTATTCCATCTCAAGTGCCCCAGACTGAACTAATATCCTCCAATTTCGTCCTTCCGCCTGTGCCCTGGAAAATAGCACCTTCATTTATCTCACTTTCCAGGCTGGACTTCTGGGTTCATGCAGCCTGCCCTTGTCCTCTTAGCAGTTAACTGCCCTCTCTTTGTGCCCTTGTCATTTTTTTTGCCAGGATCACTGCAATAGCTAACCACACTCTCCACCTCTAGCCTGGAGTGTTTCTTTTTTATTTTCTTCAGAACTGACTAAATGACCTTCCACAACATAATTCTTGTAATCAAATTACCATGCTTAGAATTCTCAGTGACTCTTCTCTGCCTGTAAAGTAAAATTAAAGTCCCTTAAAAGGTGTATAAGACTGTTCGTGATACAATGCCTTCCTCCTTACCAAGCATCATCTCCTGCCCTTCCACTGTCTCAACAACAACCACACAGGACATGCAGTTCCACAAACATTCCAAGTCCTCCCCCGCCATGTTTGCATTGCTATTCTTTCTTTTCAAGAATGTCCGTCTCCCCTTTCTACACCTGTAAACTTCCTACTTATATCTTGCAAGAATGAATCAAGGGATAGCTCTTCAGGATGCTTCTCTGACACTCTTATCACTGTAATGTATGTGTGTGTCTGTGTGTGTGTGTGTGTATATATATATATGCCTATTATGGTGTTTATTACCTTATATTAAGTTAGTTTGCATTCTATCTTGATATCAGGGACTAATGCTTAGCAAAGTGCGTGACACAATAGATTATCAATAAATGCATGTCGGCCAGGTGTAGTGGTTCATGCCTGTAAATCCCAGCATTTTGGGAGCCTGAGGAGGGCAGATCTTTCAAGTCCAGGAGTTCGAGACCAGCCTGAGTAACATAGTGAGACCCACATCTCTACAAAAAAAAAAAAAATTAATAAATATTAGCCATACGTGGTGATGTGTATCTGTAGTCCCAGTTACTTGGGAGGCAGAGGCAGTAGGACTGTTTGAACTCAGGCATTTGAAGCTATGATTGTGCCACTGCATTCCAGCCTGGGAGACAGAGCAAGATCCTGTCTCTAAATAAATAAATGCTAAAAGAATGAATTAATGACTGAAACCTAGGACTGAGGTAGGCTTGAGAAGAATCTGAGAATTCAGACAGACTCAGCTTCTCAGTAACTAGCTTGAATACACTGAGCGGTGTTAAGCTCACTGCCTTTAGAAACTAGTCTTCCATTCTGAATTTTCATAGATAAGTGCTGTTGCATAGAAATACAAAATTATATAACTCATTGTAAGTTTTCTACTAACTGTGCTTAAAAAGGTAAGAAGAGACTGGCAATATTAAACCATATATCTTATTTAATTCAAGATCCTATAATAATATCATCTCAAAAGATAAAGAAATATTTAAAAGTATTAATAAGATATTATGCATTTTTTGCACTCAGTCTTCGAGTTCCAGTATATATTTTTAATTTCCAGACCATTTCAATTTGTACAGCTAATTTAAAAAAACTTGTATTGTATTTTGATTTCATAAAATTTGCAGTTTAAGAAAGTGAATTAATTCCCAGTGGGCATGGTGGCTCACGTCTATAATCCCAGCATTTTGGTAGGTGGAGGCAAGAGAATTACCTGAGCTCAGGGGTTCCAGACTGACCTGAGCAACATGGCAAGAATTCATCTCTACAATAAATAAATAATTAGATAGATAAAATCAGCTGGGCATGGTGGCACATGTCTGGTTCTAGCTACTTGGAGAGCTAAGGTGGAAAGATCATCTGAGCCCAGCAGGTCGAGGCTGTAGTGGCAGTGAGCGTGTCACTGCACTCCAGCCTGGGTATCAGAATGAGACTCTGACTCAAAAGAAAGTAGATTCCCATATCAAAGTTGTTCCAAACCTACTTAAAATTTTCCAATAATTAATTATCCATTCAAATTTAAATTAAATGAATTAAAATTCAATAACATTAATAATTAAGACCCTCAGTCTAGCCACATTCAAGTGTTCAATAAGCTAGTGATCGCTGTGTTAGTGCATCTCTAACTTACATGCATTATCAGGCTGTTTGTAAAGAAGAAAGAAATATTTTTAGGTAAACTTTCAACACATTTGGTTAGAATACCCTTTAAGAACCCCTGACCTATTTGTCAAAAGTTGTTGATTAGTTAGATATTTGAAATACTGTTCAGGAACTCCAGATAATTTACATGGTATTTATCAAAAGTTAATCTCAGAAAATAGAAGCTTATTTACATCATTCTTTCTAAGTTTGCATATACTTGTTAAAAAAACAACTAATTTAGGAAATTAACCGTGCATAGCTCTACTGACAGAGTAGCCACAAATAAGCTATAAAATCAAGAGCTTCTGAGAAAAGCAATGCCTGATGTGGATGGAAATCCCTATAGCCCTGTAGTTTAAATGCCTTTGGGTGTCTTGGGAAAGATTGTGGATTCATTCATAGTCACAACAGCTTTTAGCCAGTCCTCTGAGACTCAAGCAAACTGTTCTTGTGTGATTCTTGAGCTGAGTCCAGAACCTTATTAGAAAACCCTGAGAGATTAAAAAAGAGGTCAGTGTGGAAGCAGATGTGCTTTGGCATACACAGCTAGGGCAATAATGAAGGAGTCCTAAAATGGCCACTGCTTTCTCCTTCCTTCCCTTTCTTCTCTTCTGCCTGCCTGCGTGTCCTTCCTTCTCTTTACGTGTATTGAAATATTGCTTCGAGGGCCGGTCATGGTGTCTCATGTCTATAATCTCAGCCCTTTGGGAGTCCATAGCAGAAGAATTGCTTGAGCCCAGGAATTTGAGACTGGCAACATAGCAAGACCTCACCTCTATGAAAATTTAAAAATTTAGCTGGGTATGGTGGCGTCCACTTGGAGTCCCAGCTACTCAGGAGACTGAGGGAGAAGGATTGCCTGAGCCCAAGAGGTCAAAGGTGCAGTGAGCCATGATTGTGCCTCTGTACTCTAGCCTGGGCTACAGAGTGAGACCCCGACTCAAAAAAAAAAAAGAGAGAGAGAGAAAAGAAAAGTTGCTTTGAGAATTCTGACTAACTTTCTAGGTTTGATACATTTCAAGATGGAATTGATTAGTTAATAAAAATTAAGTAGAGTGCCAAAAAACCTTTAGCCTCACTCAGTTGCAACCAATTTCATAATAAATAGATAACTTACTAGCCATGAATTTTATCTGTATAGTAGTGCTTAAAAGAAATGGTACAGTCTGAGAAAGAGACACAGGTTTCTGGGAAGAATGAACCGTAAAAAGGAGACTGACATTCAAATAATGTCATATGTAAACAAAGGAAAACAAAACACATTTCATAAATGTTATAACCCAAAAAAGAAAAGATAGTCACACAAAGCAAACACGAGTTTTTAACTCTATGCTTATTTCATTAATCTAGTAAATTTTGAAGTATAAAAGAGAAACTTTAAAAACTTTCTCTTTTTTTTTTTGAGTTGGGGGTCTCACTCTGTCGCCCAGGCTGCCCTGCAATGGCATGATCACAGCTCACCTCAGCCTTGACCACCTGAACCCAGGCGATCCTTCTACCTCAGCCTCCTGAGTAGCTGGGGCTACAGGTGCCCACTGCCACACCCAGCTAATTTTTTTTTATTTTTTGTAGCGACAGGTCTCACCATATTGCCCAGGTTGGTCTGAAATTCTTGAGCTCAAGCAATCCTCTCACCTTGGCCTGGGGCTTGGCAAGCTTTTCCTATGAAGTTTCAGATAGTAAATAGATGAGACTTGGTGGGTCAGTCTTTGTCACCCAGTCTTTGCTATTTTGTTTTACTTGACAACCTTTTACAAATATAAAAGTCATGTTGAGCTCCATAGTTACACAGAAACAGGCAGCAGGTTGGATTTGCTTGCAGGCCATAGTTGGTCAAAACTTAGTCTAGATACATTTCTTGTTCTGATATCAATAAGACTTGAACATTTTGAGCTGAAGTTGTGCTCTATTTTCTGCTCCCACCCAACAGCTACGTTTAAAAATCACAGCAATTCTCCAGAAAACTTTGTCAGTGTGACAAACACCAATAGGCTTCTCAACTGAATGTTTCATTAGTGCCGCTTACAACATAATAATATAGCACCTTCTTATGAATGAGTTATTGTATAGCAAGTAAAAATAAAAATAGCTAACACTAGGTGAATGTTTTCTATGTGCCAGAAAATTCACTTACGTTATATTATTTATCCTTTATAATAGCCCTATTACAAGGTAAGTGCTACTATTATCTTCATTTTAGATATGAAACTTAGGCACAGAATAGTTACATAATTTGTTCAATGTCATAAATCTAGTAAAATGAAAGAGCCAGGATTTAAATCTATGTTACTTCATTTTTTAACTTTTAATTTATTTCCAAAATGTGAGGTACAATTCAGAGTTAGGCACACAAGTGTTCAATATGCAGGTACCCTTGTTGATGAGGTATGCCCCCCTTTCCCCGGGCAGATTCCCCCTACTGCCAATCCTCCTTCTCTGCCCCTCTCCCAGCAGTTTCCTGCTACTGCCAATCCTTTTCTTATAGTATTATGATAATTGTTCAAGATCCACTTATGAGTGAGAACACATGATACTCAGTTCTTTGTTTCTGTGATAGATCACTCAGTATTATAGTCTCTCTCTCTCTCTCTCTCTCTCTCTCTCTCTCTCTGTCTCGCTCTCTCTCTCTTTGAGTCAGGGTCTCTCTGTAGCCCAGGCTGGAGTGCAGAGGCACAATCATGACTCACTGAGCCTTGACTTCTTCGGCTCAATCCTTCTCCCTCAGTCTCCCGAGCAACTGGGACTCCATCCAGGTTGCTGTGAAGTTCATGATTTTGTTCTTCTTTATGGCTGCATAATATTCCATAGTGTATATGTACCATATTTTTTAATCCAGTCTTCTTTTGATGGGCAGCACGGTTGGTTCCATGTTCTTGCTATTGTGAACAATGCTGCAATAAACATGCATGTGCAGGTATCTTTTTTATAGAGTAATTTGATTTCTTCCAGGTATATTCCCAGTAGGGGAATTGTGGGGTCGTATGGAAGGTCGATTTTTAGATCTTTTAGGAATCGCCACACTGTTTTCCACAGAGGCTATACTAGTTTACACTCCCACCAACAGTGTAGAAGTGTTCCCTTTACTCCGTATCCTCTCCAATATCTATTGTTTTTTGAGTTATTAATGATTGAGTTAATAATCCTGACTGGAGTTAGGTAGTATGTCAGTGTCATTTTAATTTGCATTTCTTTGATGACTAGTGAGGTTGAACATTTTTACATATATCTGTTGGCTGCTTATATGTCTTCTTTTGAGAACTGTCTATTCATATCTTTTGTCCACTTTGTAATGGGGCTGTTTGTTTTTTTCATTTCAGCATGTTTGAGTTCCTTGTAGATCCTAGATGTTAGGCCTTTGTCAGACATACAGTTGGCAAGTATTTTTTCCCAGTCTGTGGGCTGTCTCCCCACTCTCTTGATGGTTTCTTTGGCTTTGCAGAAGCTCATCATTCTTATGAGGTCCCACTTGTCTATCTTATCTCTTATGGCGTGGGCACTTGAGGTTTTGATCAGGAATTGGTTGCCAGTTCCATTTTCCATAAGGGTGTCTCCTGCATTTTCTAAGGTTCTCATAATCTATGTTACTTTAGAAGCTATGCATTAGATAAGGGTTTGGCAAACTTTTTCTATATTTCTGTTTTTATAGCCATGTATTCTCTGTCATGACAACTCAACTCTGCCTTTATAGTGCAGAAGTAAGCATTGACGATGAGGAAAGGAATAGGTCAGATTTGGCCTCTAGACCCTAACTTCCTGTTGCCTGCACTAGACTAGTACTTCTCAAACTTGAATGTCATAAGAATCACCTGGGAATCTTGTAAGAATTTAATACATCTAGGAAAACACCTGAGTAACTCAATTTCTCACATGCTCCCAGGTGATCCTAATACCGCTTGTTCTGTGGACCTCATTTTAAGTAGCAAGTTTTTTTTTCTTTTTTTATTCTACATTCATGATTTAGATAATATAGACAAATATAAAAAATAAAATAAAGCTTTTCCTAATTTGATCACTCATGGATAACACTTACTGATTTTTTAGCATATGTTTCCCTGACCCATGTGTGTATCTGTGTGTGTATCTGTGTGTGTGTGTTTAGAGAAGAGAGGGAGACAGTAGAAATATAGTTTTTTAAAACAAGTTCACACTGAAGATGTAATCGTATTTTATCTAGCAACTTTGAGTAGCAAGTTTCTAGGCCACTATGCTATGCTGCTAGGCAAAGCAAGGCTTGTGATAAGAAGTGGTTTCTTAAAATACATTATCAACTGGGCTCGGTGGCTCAGCCTGCAATCCCGCGCCTCTGGGAGGCTGAGGTGAGTGGATTGCCTGAGCCCACGGGTTCGAGACCCACCTGGGCAATTTGGCATGGACCTCATCTCTACAATAAATCAAAAACTAGCTGAGCGTGGTAGCGTGCCCCTGTAGTTCCAGCTACTTGGAAGGCTGAGGCGGAAGGATCACCGGAGCCCAGCAGGTTGAGGCGGAAGGATCACCGGAGCCCAGCAGGTTGAGGCTGTGGTGGCCGGGTGTGGCCACTGCACTCCAGTCTGTGCAACAGAGTGAGACTCCAACTCAAAAAAAAATAAAATAAAGTACATTATCAATTATTTTTCCTTTTTTCTCTTACTTTTTTATTTTTAAAATGTGGGGTACAATTCAGGTACATAAACATGGTCATCGTACAGGTAAAGATCTTTTCAAAGCTAAGATTTACTGAGCAGTTAATATATGTGAGATATTTTACCAAGTATTTTGTACCCGCTAAACGGAACCGCCATCTAGTCTGTTGTTCAGGCCAGCAACCTGACGCCATTCTTTAGACCTGCCTCAGATCATCCAGCAAGTCTCATGCACCACCCACCATTTAATTCTACTTCCAAAACATAGCTCAAATTCATTCTTTTTTGTTTTTTCCCCAGAATCTACCATCACAAACAACAACATATGAAGTATGACTATTTTGCTAGACTTCTATAGTAGCCTCTTTTTCTCTGTTACCAAACATGGTTAGTCTCCTTGAAACCACTTTCCATACAATAGCCAGAGTCGTCTTTTATTTATTTATTTTAGTTGGCATCTCACTCTAGTGCCCAGGCTAAAGTACAGTGGCATGATCACAGCTCACCATAGCCTTGATCTCCTGGGCACAGGTGATCCTCCCACCTCAGCCTCTTGAATAACTGGAACTACAGATATGTGCCACCACGCCTAGCTAATTTTTTATTTTTATTTTTGTAGAGATGAGGTCTCGCTATGTTGCCTAGGCTGGTCTTGAATTGCTGGATTCAAGCAATCCTCACCCTTCAGCATCCCCAAAAGCTAGGATTACAGGCATGAACCACCACGACCAGCCCAGAGTGGTCTTTTTTGTTGTTTTTTTTTTGTTGTTTTTTGTATTTTTGTTTTGTTTTGTTTTTTGAGTTAGAGTCTCACTCTGTCACCCAGACTGGAGTGCAGTGGCTGCTCCCAGCCACCGCAGCCTCGACCTGCTGGGCTCTGGCGATCCTTCTGCCTCAGCCTTCCAAG
>NW_007245637.1:241164-251581 GCF_000164805.1 Carlito syrichta
AATCCACTCACCTCAGTCTCCCAAGGCGCAAGATTACAGGCTGAGCCACCGAGCCCGGCTCAGAGTGGTCTTTTTAAGACACAAATTGGGCAGGTATGGTGGCTTATGCCTGTAATCCCAGCACTCTGGGAGGCAAAGTCGAGAGGATTGCCTGAGCCCACAGGTGTGAGACCAGCCTGGGCGACGTGGCAAGACCTCGTCTTTACGATAAATTAAAAAATTGGTGGGGCATGGTGGTGCGTGCCTGTAGTTCCAGCTACTTGGAAGGTTGAGTTGGAAGGATCACCTGAACCCAGCAGGCTGAGGATGTGGTGGCCATGACCATACCACTGCATCCAGCCTGGGCGACAGAGGGAGACTCTGACTCAAAAATAGAAAGATAGATAGATAGATAGATAGATAGATAGATAGATAGATAGATAGATAGATAGATAGATAGACAGATGAATTGGATCACATTACTCCCTTGCTTGAAACTTATAAGTGACTTCAATGATACTTAGCATGAAAGCCAAAATTCTAGACATGGTATAGAAAAGATGTACAAGATCCGTCCTCTATCTTTCTCTCCAAACACTTTCCCTCTCACCTGCTCACTGAATCTGTCTCAGAAGCACCAACCTTTATTTAGATCCTAAAATGCACCAAACTCTTTTTCATTTAAAAACCTATTTAACATATTCCTCCTTCTGCTTGAAATATTTTTTTCTGCTTTTTCATGCTTTGATCCTTCTGATTTTTTAAGAATTGGTCTGAATATTACCTTATCAGAAAAACCATTCCTTACCACTAAAACTAAAATAGCCCCTTGTTTTTCTCCTAAAACATCCTTCTTTCTTAGCACTTATTCATAAACATGTGTGTTTCTTTGTGTATTGTGTGCCCTTTCAAGTAGATACAAAGTTCTTGAGACCCCACTAAAGCTGAGACAGAGACAGAGTTCTTGAAACACATTACACATCTAGTGAATGTTGAATGAATCATTGAGCTAATAAAGTTTCCACTAGAATATTCTTCCCAAGAGGGCAGGATTTTTGCCTTTGTGTTATTGTTGTTTTAAGTAGCTCAAGTAGTGTCTTACATATAGGTATTCAGTAGTTTTTTTCCTTTCTTTCTTTTTTTTCTTTTTTAGGCAGAATCTTACTCTGCCACCCAGGCTAGAATACAGTGGTGGCACGGTCATGACTCACCACAGCTTCTATCTCCTAGGCTCAGACAATCCTCTCGCCTCAACCTCCCCAGTAGCTGAGTCTACAGACATCCCCCACCATGCCTGCTTAATTTTCGTTTTGTTTTGTTTTGTCTTTGTTTTTGTAAAAAAACGAAGTCTCGCTCTGCGGCCTAGGCTGGTCTCAAATTCCTAGACTCAAGCAATCCTTTCACCTCAGCTTCCCAGAGTACTGGGATTATAGGCATGAGCCACCATATCTGCCCAATAAATGTTTATTGTAATAAATGCTTTATTTAATATACTTAAACTGTACAATACTGGATACTATTATTGTGCCCATTTTATAGAAATAGACTCAGAAACTTAAGTAACCTAGTTAAGGTCGAAAACCTCTTGGTGGGGCCCTACTTTGAATATGAATTTAATCTCCAAAACATGTATTTTTAACCTCCACGCTATGCTGTACCACTAAACACATAGTAAGACCTCTGTTATTAGATCCTGAAAACTTTATTAGAGGTTTAACACATCATTATTTACAAATTTTTTGCAAGTATTCATAGCAACTTTCATTTCCATGTAGAATATCACTGGCGGGACATGTCTTTTCTTCATTTACTTGTTTGTAATTCTTTAATTGCTCTTCAGTAATTCAGGGCATATATTTTATATATCAAATGAAACCATACACTCCTTGAGGATAAAGTAAGTCTTTTGTATAACCCATAGTAGGCTCAAAGTAAGCCATTAGGTACAATACATCATTGAATCACCTTTATTTTGCTTTTTATAATCATTACAATTTACTTGAGTGTCAGTATACTTTCGTAGTGCTTTTTTTCACCTAATCTTCTGTATTCTTGAGGAAAAGCAATCCCTGGTCTACTTTGATTATTATAAAAGGAAAAAGATCTTTGAACTAGGGCATGGGAGGTTTGAAAATGAAGATTTTTGTTTGTGGCACACAGCATGTGTATTGACTCAGCCTTATGAAATTCAATCCTTTACTTTTGCTGTGAGTATCCTAGCTCTTTAACATCTGTGTATTTTGGCAACTTTGTTTCCGAAAGATCATTTGGAGCACTAAGGGAACAATTGGTGCTTAGAGAGACATTAAAGAAATGCTAAACGCTATTTAAAGTTTTGTGGGGGTTTTTTGTTTGTTTGTTTCCTATGTCTTTTTGGTGTCTAGCCGGGCTCGGTGGCTCAGCCTGTAATCCCGCGCCTTTGGGAGGCTGAGGTGAGTGGATTGCCTGAGCCCGCGGGTTTGAGACCCGCCTGGGCAGCGAGACCTCATCTCTACAATAAATAAAAAAATCAGGCATGCGTGGTAGCGCATGCCTGTAATTCCGGCTACTTGGAAGGCTGAGGCAGAAGGATCGCCAGAGCCGAGCAGGTGGAGGCTGCGGTGGCCTGGAGTGGCCACTGCACTCCAGTCTGGGTGACAGAGTGAGACTCCAACTCAAAAAAAAAAAAAAAAAAAAAAAAGAATGAGACCCTTGAGACATTAACCCTGTTGAGAAGAAATGGAATATTGAATTGTATGAGGCTAAAAAGTCACGTTACTAGATTAATCTCCCACAGGAAAGATTAGTGGACACAGTGTCACCATCACTTTGTCCCACTCCAGTTTGGTGGCGGAAAGGAAAGGGGAGGAGCCAAAGATTATTACTATAATTTATATCATATGTAATGCATCCAAAAAATGATAATGATTTAGTTTTCCATGGGCTTATAGAATTAAGTTTTCCACTTCAAAAATCATTACTTGCTGGGTGCCATGGCTCATGCCTGTAATCCCAGCACTTAGGGAGGCTGAGGTGCGAAGACTACTTGAGCCCAGGAGACCAGCCTAGGCTACATGGCAACACCTCATTTCTAAAAAAAAAATTAAAACTTAGCTGGTCATAGTGGTTTGTGCCTGTTGTCCCAGCTACTCAGGAGACTAAAGCAGGAGGATCGCTTGATCTTAGGAGTTTGAGGCTGTGATGAGCTGTGAACGTGCCACTGCACTAAGCCTGGGCAACAAAATGAGAACCCAACTCAATAATAATAATAATAATAATTCCTCTCATATAGCTTTGAAGTAGTAACGGCAGCAGGGAAGGACAACCTGTAGTATGTGTATGACCAAGTTCTCTGACCCTGCCTAAAGCAAACACTTTCCCCCATCATTGCTCATTCCTACCAAGCTCGGAGGAGACTAAGAATTCTTTTCAATGTGTCTTTAAACCCAGTCACTCCCAAAATTGGATTTGAAACCAAAGGTCAACTCACAGTTATAAAATTGTTAGCTTCAGCCAGGCTCCGTGGCTCAGCCTGTAATCCCCCGCCTTGGGAGACTGAGGTGAGTGGATTGCCTGAGCCCAAGGGTTTGAGACCCGCCTGGGCAGGCGAGACCTCATCTCTACAATAAGTTTAAAAATTAGCCGGACGTGGTAGCGCACGCCTGTAGTTCCAGCTACTCGGAAGGCTGAGGTGGAAGGATCGCCGGAGCCCAGCAGGTCGAGGCTGCGGTGGCCAGGAGCGGCCACTGCACTCCAGTCTGGGCGACAGAGTGAGACTCCAACTCAAAAAATAATAATAAAATAAAATTGTTAGCTTCAAATGAGAGGTGGGGTGGGAGGTGCATTGTTAAACAGGTGTATCTCAGAGCCCTGAGCACAATGAAGCAATTAGATTAACAGATTTCATTTTGTGATGAAGTAACCGGTTGGGTGTGGTGGCTTATGCCTATAATCCCAGCACTTTGGGAGGCCAAGAAAGGAAGATCAGTTGAGATCAGGAGTTCAAGACCAATTTGGGCAACATAGCAAGACCTTGTCTCTACAAAAATTAAAATATTAGAGGGGTGTAGCAGCATGCGCCTGCAGCTACTCAGGAGGCTGAGGTGGGAGAATCACTTCAGCCCAGGAGGTTGAGCCATGGTTGTGCCACTGCACTCCAGCCTGGGTGACAGAGTGAGACCCTGTCTCTAAAAAGTGTTGATGAAATAACTGAGTACCCTCTTCAAATACAACTGGTGGGTTATGATTGTAGAACTGAGCTTTAGGACTTGGGCATCTTTAACTACCATCTTTTTACTCTGCCACATTTCTACAAATATCATTTGTCTATGCAGATTTCTGTGTACATCACCTACATTTCTATTTACCTAACAACCACTTTAATCAATTGTCAAAAGTGCCTTCTAACAATATGAAGGTTCCTTTCTAATTGTCTATCATTGGTATAAACATACATTGACTGCCATGCTCATTTTCTCTTCATCCAGATTGGAGGTATTGTTCTACTGGCTTAAAACACCACAGATTTATTATTTACAATCAAGAGAGTCATATGCCAGTGTAATAATGTGTGCTTCAACTCAATTATATGTAATTACATTCTCTAACTGGAAATGACACAGCAGACAGGAAGTCTGAACTATCATTTACTTTCCTTACAACATGTTCATCTGTGAGCACTGGAGTGTGACATGGCTAATACATTCATTACTGGATTTTGTTCACAGTTTCCAATAAAGCTACATTATTGGAATAAATGAAAAAATTATTACAAAATACCACTGCACATTCCCAATACAAAAGCTCAAAAAGTACTAATTCAGAGATAGCGCATGTGTGTTTGTGATTATATGGAACACGGGTTTTCATTAGTATGAAAACTGTCACTATCTGAATATTCATATCTTTTGCAACAACACTGCACAAACTACAGCTTACAAAATATTTACCATGCAATCCAAACCCTGCTGTAATGAATCTACTAATGCAAATCAGCAAAAATGATTGTGCCAGAGTTCAGTGAAAGAATTCAGAGCATACTGCAGTCATTATCTCAGCTCTTCCCCTGATGGATCTACGAGGTCAGACGATTAAATTTGTGAACTTGCCACCATGCGCTTACATTGGCAGCACTGTACAAACAACTTGGTTTCATAGCCTTGGCATATCAGTGTCTCACAGCTGTGTTCGTGTCGACGTGTGACGGTGTCTTGCTGAGTGGCATTCATTATCGTTGTTGCATGTTTTTGTGTGCCGTTGTGAGAATATCAGAGCTTGAATTAGAGCAACAAACAAACAAACATTAAATTTCTTGTAAACTTGGCAAGAGTGGAAGTGAAATCAGGGATATGTTACAAGGTTATGGGGAGAATGCCACGAAGAAAACAGCAGTGTACAAATTGATTAAAGGTTTTTCTGAGGGAAGAGACAGCGTCATTGATGAAGAGAGGTCAGGATGGCCAGTAGCAAGCAGAACTGATGAAAACATTGCAAAAATTCGTCAGATCGTGCATAAAAATCATCGGCTGACTGTGAGAAGTATAGCAGACCAAATAAACATTAATAGAGAAACAGTAAAATCTTAACTGAAAATCTTGGCATGAGACAGGTGTGTACAAAAATGGTCCTAAGGAGCTCTTACATCACAACAATGTACCAGCTCATACAGCACTGTCTGTGAGGGAGTGTTTAGCCAGTAAACAAATAACTGTATGGAACATCCTACCTACTCAGTTGATCTAGCCCCCAGTGACTTTTTCTTTACCCAAAGATAAAGGAAATTTTGAAACGAAGACATTTTGATGACATTCAGGACATCAAGGGTAATACGGTGACAGCCCTGATGGTCATTCCAGAAAAAGAGTTCCAAAATTGCTTTGACAGGTGGACTAGGTGCTGGTGTCAGTGCATAGCTTCCCACTGGTGACTGTAGTGATATTCGGCAACAAGGTCTGTAGCACTTTTTCTAGAATGATTTCATGAACTCAATTGTCAGACTTTGTAGCTCATGGTCTTCCTCAGCATCCATTTCTCTACGGATTAGCCCTTAGATACTAGCTTTTGCCAACCAGTATATTCTGTATGTGTGACAATTAACATGGTAATCCTAAAATTTGTACGAGATAAAAATAAAAATAGCCCAGGCAATCCTGAAGTATAAATCTGTAGACTTAAACTATCAGAAATTAAGACCTGACCGGGTACAATGACTCATGCCTGTAATTCCAGCACTTTGGGAGGCCAAGCCAGGAGGATTGCTTGAACCCGAGTATTCAAGACCATTCTGGGCAACATAGGGAGACCTTGTCTCTACAAACAATTTTAAGAAACTAGTCATACATGGTGGCATGCACTGGTAGTCCCAGCTACTTGGGAGGCTGAGGTGGAAGGATCGCCTGAACCCAGGAGGTCAAGGCTCTGATGAGCTGTGATCATACCACTATACTCCAGCCTGGGTGACTAAGTGACACCTCGACTCTAAATAAATAAATAAATAAATAAATAATAAAAGACAATAAAGTTGAAGCCAGATGTGAGTTCAAATTCCCAACTTGTTACTTATTTGTGCAAATAAGTTAGATAATTGCTTAAGTTCTTTGAGCTGCAGTTAGAGTCTTATATTTAACAAAGACAATACTTTCTTTTTTAACATTCTTTTTAATTTTAAAGATGTGGGGTACAATTCAGGGTTAGATATACAAATGTTCATTATGCAGTTACCCTTGTTGATGAGGTGTGCCCCTCCCTCCCCTGGAAGTTTCCCTCAACTGCCAATCTCATCCCCACTCCCCTGGCAGTTTCCCATGACTGCCAATCCCTTTCTTATAGAATTATGATAATTGTTCAACTTATAAGTGAGAACATATGGTACTCTGTTCTTTGTTGTTGTGATAGATCACTGAGTATGATAGATTCTAAATCCATCCAAGTTGCTGCAAAGTCCACATGTTTGTCCGTCTTTACGGCTACATAATATTCCACTGTGTACATGTGCCACATTTTATTAATCCAGTCCAGCTTCGATGGACAGCATGGTTTGTTACATGTTTTTGCTATTGTGAATAGAGCTGCAACAAACATGCGTGTGCAGGTATCTTTTTTGTAGAATGATTTGAGTTCCTCTGGATATATTCCCAATAGGAGGATTGCTGGATCATATGGAAGGTCAATTTCTAGTTCTTCAGAAATCACCACACTGTCTTCCAGAGAGGTTGCACTAGTTTGCATTCCCAACAGCAGTGTAGAAGCATTCCTTTTTTTCCGCATCCTCGCCAGTATCGGTTGTTGCTTGTTTTATTAATGATGGCCATTCTTACTGGGGTTAGGTGGTATCTCAATGTGGTTTTGATTTGCATGTCTCTGATGATTAGTGAGGCTGAGCACTTTTTCATGTGTCTGTTGGCTGCCTGTATATCTTCTTTTGAGAAGTGATTATTCATACAAAGACAATACGTTCTATTTCTGTTGGACTATTGGAAGGATTCAGTCACGATAAAAGAGGAAGACTCAAGCAATGTCCCTGTCCCTGACAGATTTATCTTTAGTCTGAAACACTTTCATTTTACCCACTGTCTGTGAACAAGTCATATGTGGACCTCTCCCCCATCTCTCTCACAGTCTTACTTTCCATCCTCACTCTTTGATCCCAAGATTTCCAAATAGACATGTTTTCTAATTTATTTGGAATAATAGGTTTTAACCTCTTCATTGGATTAGAGTACATCCCTATATAATCTACTGCTGGAGTAAAATGTCTGACAAAGAAACACATTGTATTGCTTCTATAAATAGAGATGCTACTATATTGTTAGAAGAATTATTTTACACAAATCTGGGCCTTGATATAGTTATATGCTAATCAAACAAACTTATACACACATAAGAGACTGAATAACTTAGAATTTTGAACTGGCCCTTACCCACATTATTTCTAGTTGTACCCAGTCATGTGGACCATGAAATCAGCATGTCTGCTACCACCTGGTGGTAGATTACCCAAATTCCAGGTTACACTTTCTTGTGTATTTGAACAAATGCCTCGATCAGTACAACTCTCCGTCTGCACATCTAAAGCGTGTTGTCAAACTCAGAACCCTAAGGGAGTACACGTCTAGGTTTTTTTAGGCATCTGACCAGATGCTGCATTCACTTTCCCTAACACAATCAATCATTATCAAATGGAAGTACCCATCAGGCCTTCACTAAAGCACCATCCCAATTTATTTCCCATGATTCTCATCAGCATAACGTGAGCTCCAGCAAGATGATCTATTCACTGTGTCTCATGCATCATCTGTACTCCTCTCTCAGCCTGGCAAGTCTCCTCTCATGCCTTCTCTACACACACAAATTAAATATTCCAATGCCATATCTTCTGCAAAATCTTTCCACTTTGCCTGGAGAGACACTCTTTCTTTCTTATCTTCTACGACAATTCATTGTAACATTCATTCTCATAGTATGTAACACTTATTTAGTACTGCAGTCATTTATAGTGTTCTTCATCTAGTTTCTAGGGAATCTCAAAATATACCATGTGCCCACTAGTGTTATATACAAAGTTATTATTATTATTATTATTTGAGTTGGAGTCTCACTCTGTTGCCCAGACTGGAGTGCAGTGGCACGCTACCGGCCACCACAGCCTCGACAATCGCAGGCTCTGGCGATCCTTCCACCTCAGCCTCCCAAGTAGCTGGAATTACAGGTGCGAGCTACCACGCCTAGCTAATTTTTTATTTATTGTGTAGATGAGGTCTCACCAAGTTGCCCAGGCGGGTCTTGAACCCTTGGGCTCAGGCAATCCACTCACCTCGGCCTCCCAAAGCACAGGATTACAGGCTGAGCCACCAAGCCCAGCCTACAAAGTTATTTTTGTGGTTTATCCAGAATATTTTTCGTCTTAATAAATACAGACCAAGGAAAGGGCTCATGCCTATAATCCCAACACTTTGGGAGGCCAAGGTAGGAGGACTGCTTGAACACAGGCGTTCAAGACCAGACTGGCCAACATAGCAAGATGTCATCTCCACAAAAAAATAAAAAATTAGCTGGGCATGGTGGCACATGCCTGTAGTCCCAGTCACTCGTGAGGCTGAGGCAGAACGATCACCTGAGCCCAGGAAGTTGAAGCTGCAGTGAGGTATGATCATGCTACTGCACTCCAGTCTGGGTGACAGAATGAATGCCTCACTCAAAAATAAAAAATACATACTAAAAGTCAGTTTAGGGTCAGGGGTTAGGCACTGGGGTCTGAATACTTGAGTTTAAATCCCAGATCTGGTTGGGTTTCGGGGGCTCAGCCTATAATCCCAGCACTTTGGGAGGCTGAGGTAAGTGGAATGCCTGAGCCCATGGGTTCGAGACTAGTCTGGGCAATGTGGTGAGACCTCATCTCAATAATAAATCAAAAAAATTAGCTGGGAGTGATAGCGCGTGCCTGTAGTTCTGGCTACTTGGAAGGCTGAGGTGGAAGGATTGCCGGAGCCCAGCAGGTCGACGCTGGAGTGGCCATGAGTGTGCCACAGCACTCCAGCCTAGATGACACAGTGAGACTCCAACTCAAAAAAATAAAAAATAATAATAATATTAAATCCCAGATCTACCAGTAACTAGCTCTGTGACTTTTTAGATGGAGCAGAAATGACTGCAACTGGAGCATTACGTGGAGAGTTAGGTATTTGTGTTTGTGTGTTTCAGCTGTGTATTTTCTCCAACAGGAATAGCTCAAACTTTGTCCCTAATAAACATTTAGTACATATGCTTGAATAAATTAATTAATTTTATCTTTTTCTATAACACTCATGATACAAAGGCTTAAAGAATAATCTCTGTTACATTGCTTAATGATGGGCTTCTGAGAATGTGTCATTACGCAATTGTGTTGTTATGCAACTATCATAGAGTGTAACTTACACACACCTAGATGGTGGAGCCTACTGCATACCCAGGCTATACAGTAAAGTCTGGTGATTCCAGGCTACAAACCCATACTGCATGTTACTGTACTGAATGCTATAGGAAATTTACAACATAAAGGTAAGATAACTAAACGTAGAAAAGGTACAATAAGGCCAGGCACAGTGGCTCACGCCTGTAATCCCAGCACTTTGGGAAGCTGAGGCGAGAGGTTTGCCTGAGCCCAGGAGTTCGAGATCAACCTGGGCAACTTAGTGAGAACTCGTCTCTACAATAAATCAAAAAATTATCCAGGCATTGTGGCACATGCCTAGGGTGCCAGCTACTTGGAAAGTTGAGGCGGAAGTCTTGCCTGAACCTAGCCGGTCGAGGCTGCAGTGGCCGTGAGCATGCCACTGCTCAGTGGCCATGGGCATGCCCCTGCACTCCTGGATGACAACAAAACTCTGACTCAAAAGAAAGAAAGAAAGAAAGAAAGAACGAACGAAAGAAAGAAAGAACGAAAGAAAGAAAGAAAGAAAGAAAGAAAGAAAGAAAGAAA
>NW_007245637.1:251927-272463 GCF_000164805.1 Carlito syrichta
TCTCTCTCTCTCTCTCTCTCTCTCTCTCTCTCACTCACTCACTCACTCACACACACACACACACCACACACCCGATTACTTATGACCTGGACACAATTCTCACCCTTCATACAATATAGTTGATATATAAAGGAATAAGTTGAGATAATTTTAACTAGAAAATGAGAAAATCCAAACTCCCCTCTCATTTCAGACTAAAATTGTAGTTGCATAGAAATTAGCTCTTTAGCCATTGTTTTAATGACTGTGTCTAATTTATACACTAGGAGACTAGATTGGGTGCTGAAACATATATATGTCACAATAACTAATGTGCCAATTTATTATTTAAATTCCAAGTTGGTGACACCTTTTTTTCCCATAGTTTTCCGTTTTTCATATTTCTTGAAAAAATAACCAAGGGGCCACCTACTGTGTTACTCATGAAACATAATGGCCCAGGTTCTTTATACTCTTTGACACTCTGAGCATTACATAAACCACAGTGGAAATGCTTGGAGAGAATGAGATTCAACTCTTCTTGGCCACCCACGAGACATGTGAGAGGTTTTGGCCTAACCCTATCAGAGAGATTGGCAGCTTTTGAATTTGAAGAGGCAGAGAAAATAGACACATGACCTGGCACCAGGTCAGAATTTGCAAGCATCCCTTTCCAGGATGACTCAGACCTGGCTTCAGAAAGCAGGACTGCCTGCCGAAAAATACAATGAGCAAAAGCCAAAGAAAAAGAAACCATGACTCGAATCCAAAAAGTCAATTCACGGTACTAAACCCAACAATCAGTGCCCATCTTACTTAACCTATCAGAAGCATTTCCAGGCCAAGCCTGGTGGCTCACGCCTATAAACCCAGCACTTTGGGAGACCGAGGGAGGAGGATTGCCTGAGTCCAGGGGTTTGAGATCAACATAACAAAATTTTATGTAATTTACTTATTTATTCTGTGATTTTTTTGTCTCCCTCCCGTCAGAAATAATATCCACAAGGGTGGAGAGTTGTTCTGGTTTGTTTTTTTCACTGACGTGTCCTCACCTCTTAGGCCTTAGATACCACAGGTGCTTAATAAATATCCGCTGAATGAATGTCTATGTTACAGAAAATAATATCTCCTCCTCTTCTTCATTAACCAAATTTATCTCTCCAATAGTTGCTTAATAAAATACATAAAAAATTAAAATAAAAAGGTCTCTATTCTCAGATTGGTCTCACTATTGTATAAAATGCTAAATGTATTGCTGGGAATTTTCTGAACTGAGTTGAAAACTAGTTTAAAAAATAAACATAAAAATCTACTATTGAAATTAGGACACAAAACCTGATTTTTTTAATCAAGCAGTCTTAAAAATACTTGACATACATAAAAGTCATTTTATTTAATAGAGCACTCTTTACTGAATAGCTTCTTTGTGACCTTATGTTTTGTCTCAGGACAGTTTCCTAAAAATGATGACACAAAGAATCAAGAGACCTTGACATTGACTTAGATGTTTTCTTAGCAAAGCCTAATCTAGGCTTTTTATCAACTATCTTAATGAAAAGATATTTCTGTATCAAACCATAAAATAAAGCTAAAATGATTATCCAGTTAGAAGGCACTGAATTTTAGCTCTTCATCTGGTTTTTCTGAACAAGTACATGGTTGACTGAAGAGACCGGGTCAGAAACCTTTCAGTGGCTACTTTTGGACTCAATCTCTTAATCAGACAGCCCTGGACATGGACTACAATACTTTTCACTCATATCCAGATTCATAAGCACAACCCAGAAGCCCAGAGTCCTCTCGGGTGCCCTGGGAGTCCTAAGAAATGTCAGAGGGCAGGTCCAGGTGGTTCCCAATCTGTGCCTTTTTCTCTGTACAGGGACACACTCAACTTCAATGTCCAAACCTTTGTGTGTCTTGAGGTATGAGGGAAGGGAGTTATGCATGTTTAAAGTGTTCTTTCTCTTTTATTTTCTATTACATGATCTTGGTGGAAGCATCCAACCATCTAGAAAATAATAATTTAAGTTAAAAAGTATGTCTAACATCTGAAAATTAGCACTCTTAGAAAACGTACTTACTGTCCAAAAAGAAAGTGTCACTTTTCAAAGCAAGTCACTCATTTGGATAAAAATAGATGTCAGTAGTTTCTAATCAAAAACAAGTTATCCAGTCTGGGCAACATAGCGAGATCTGGTCTCTACAAAAATATTTAAAAATTAGCCAGGTGTGGTGGTGCACACCTGCAGTCTCATTTACTTGGGATGCTGAGGTGGAAGGCTCACCTGAACCTAGGAGGTTGAGGCTGCGGTGAGCCATGCTCATGTCACTGCACTGTAGCCTGGATGACAGAGTGAGACTTCAATTAAAAAAAAATAATGAAAATGCCAGCTGTGGTGGCTCACACCTGTAATCCCAGCACTTTGAAAGGTGAAAACAGAAGATTGTCTGAACCCAGGGGTTTAAGACCAGCCTGAGCAACTTGGCAAGACCTCATCTGTAACATAAATAAAAAATTAGCCAGTCATGGTGGGGTGCACCTGTAGTTCCAGCTACTTGGAAGACTGATGTGGAAGGACTGCTCAAGCCTAGCAGGTTGAAACTGAGGTAGCTATGATTGTGCCACTGCACTCTAGCCTAGGCAATAGTGAGACTGACTCAAGTGGAAAAATAAAACAAACAAAACCAAGTTATTGTTGCTCTCTGGCCTCGCCTTCCTTAAACTTTATCTCTGCTCCCATTCCTTCAGCTCCCAGTGGTAATCCCCAAAATGTGTGTATTTTCTAGGCCGGGTATAAGTGCCACCTGTGTTGTTACCTGGCTTGTCCAGATGTCTTCAACAATACCAGTGCTCTTGGGGTAAGATTCTTTCCAGAACAAGGAGAAAGTAATGTGGCAGAGTCAATGTCTAAGTGTGCATGAGTAACCCTGTTACAATCTTATGCCATAAAATACCCAATCAAAATGCAGGTTGCCATATAAGGTAGACAAAGAGCCTACAATGCCCTGCTGCATTCGGGGACTCAGACTTTGGATGTGAATCTGCCAGGCCAGTACCGCACAAATACACGCTGCTTCCTGGGAAAAAAGCCTCGATGTCTCGTCTCTCTCTAAAGGATCCTGCCACACTCTAACTATAGAATTTTACATTTTTACCATCAAAATCTACCTATTTTGCATTCCATCTCATTGGATGTCTGGTTTTCCTTTCCAAGTATGAATGCTTCTTTTTGGTTAAATGTATTGCATCTCTCAAGTAAGCCTGAGGATCATCGGGTGATACCACTAATTCTAACCTAAAGAAAGGTCTCTAGGGTGGGGAATTGAGGGACCAAAAATGACCCAGTTACAGTGAAAAGGAACATTAGATCATGAATAAGAAGATTTAGGCTTGAGTCCCAGCTCCACTATTTATTAGCTATCTGGTCTTGGGTAGCTCATTTAAATTCCTTTTGTTTGTTTGTTTAGAGTCAGGGTCTCCCTGTGTTGTCCAGGATGGTCTTGAATTCCTGAGCTCAAATTATCCTCCTGAAAAAAAATATAAATAAACAAATAAATAAATAAAAATAGGGTACTTGCACAATGAACATTTGTACACCTAACCCTGAATTGTACTCCACAATTTCAAAATAAAAATTAAAAGAGAGAAAAAAAATTATCCTCCTGTCTCTGCCTCCCAAAATGCTGGAATTACAGGTGTGAGCCACCATGCCTGGCCTAATTCTCTAAGCATGCGTTGCTACATATTCACCCTACTTGATTTGGTGGAGACAAAAATAACAGAATAATACATTCAAACAATATTATAGAGTTATTTACAAACCTAGCATCATATTATTCACTATATGGATGGATTTTAGGGGCACAGCCCTTTTGGTGACCTTCAGATCACACTGTCTATGTCTGCCTACGCCACCCGCATTTAGAGCTGCACCTATGTACATGTCTCAAAAAATAGATGTTGAACAGCATGAGTGATTGCCATGATCACGGAGGAACTATTATTAAAAATATTACTTTGATTAAAAATGTCAGTTTTGAGAAGCTTTTAATATCTTCCAGCAGTGCTAACATGACATCAATGACATTTCAATATTAATTTCTAAAAGTTGATTTTCATCTGTATCCTTATTTAACTGAGCTTTGCATCTTGTGAATTTGTAAAGACAGTGACTTTTCACAATCTTTTAGTCCCCAAAGAAATGTGTTTGGAAATTTATAATTATCTCTATATATTCTAAACAAATGTAAACATTTTCCCAATAGTTGAATGCTCGGACTTTTTTTTATACAGATCGTAGTAACACCATAACCTACTTATATAAGTAAAGAAAATATTAAACGTTGAGATTTTTCTCTTTGTAAATTAAAAGGTGCATTCATTTTTCACTATTTTCAAAGAAGTTTACAGATTAAAATTAGGCCTTCTATGATGAAACAGAGATTTTAATTTCTACCTTAGAAAATGAGACGATTTGCTGTGAAACCAAGAATAAATGATATTCACTCACTCATTCAGCCAGTATCTAGAGAACATCTTTTACTGCTAGGACTGTTTGTCTAACATTGGGCATATAGCACTGTATAAGATACACAATCAGTTTTAGATTTCACAGAGCTAAGATACTCTATTATGCAAAATACAATCCCAGGCAGAGAAGTAACCAAATGAGCTCTCTGAAACCTTAGAGGAGAGAGGTTAGCCTGCTTTCTATGTCAACTAAAATTTTAGCCTGCTTTCTATGTCAACTAAAATTTTATTTCACTTCCAATAATCACCATTTTGGATTCAAAGCCTCTGCCTTTGTTTGTTGTTATATACACATGTGTATATGCATGTATGTGTATATATATGTGTGTGCTATAGAGAGAGAGATACATGTATCATAAACTTTTTGAAACTTAAATAAAGTAAATTTTAGCATAAAGCGGGAGGGGAGAAATGGGCTGCAAGTTTCTCACAGGCAGAAACTATTCCCTTAGCTGATGGTGCTAACAAGAAAGATATTGAGTCGTTATTTTCTCCCCTCCACATCTCATCTCCTCAAATCTCTCAGACCATAAAGCTGACATTTACTCTGGCACGATAACCACTCTGTTTTATAGGAAGTCCTTGCTAGATGAAGTACTGCTCATATTGTTTATAATGCTGCATCACTTCTAGGCCCTTTACTGTTCACGCAATTTCCATGTAAGTTTTCAAGTTCATATGTCAACTTCACCTTGCTGTTGTTCTCCACCTGCCGTCTGATCCGTCCCCTTCTCTGTTTCTCAGCAACATGCAGTTTCTTTTCCATCTGGTTTATCGTCCCTGCTCTTAGAGCCCATCTCTTCTGTCTTTACCTATAATTCCCCCATCTTTTTATCAAACACATTGAATATTAAAGATGAAAATGGCAGTTCATGATCTTGGAGATATGGGTTACCTGAAGATTGCAACGGGGCAAGGCAACTGTTCTCTAAAGATACCACTGACCAGATCATAAGCAGAAGTATCACCCCCCAACTGCCTTTTTTTGACTGGTTTCAGGGTACAGATAACTAATGGTTTGATGAATGCCATTTCTATTGTAAATAACTCTTGTAAATCTTACTGACAGTGAGAAAGTAACATTTTCGAGAGGAAGGTTGATATCTTTGAAAACAAGTAATCTTAAGAACACGTTCCTCCTATTCAACCATCTTGCTTTCACAGTGTCTTTCTTGGACTTTCTTTTCCTAACAATAATAATTAAATATTAATTTAAAATCATAATATAGTATCTTGTAGATTTGAAATTTTTTTTAATATATATTATTCCTTAAGAAATAGGGAGGATGACTGGGCTCGGTGGCTCAGCCTGTAATCCCAGCACTTTGGTAGACTGAAACGAGTGTATTAGGCCACAGGTTCGAACCAACCCTGGCAACTTGGCGAGACCTCAACTCTACAATAAATAAAAAATTAGCTGGGTGTGGTAGTGTGCACCTGTAGTTTTAGCTACTTGGAAGACTGAGGTGAAAAGATCACCAGAGCCCTGCAGATCAACTCTGGGATGGCCGTGAGCATGCCACTGCACTCCATCCTGGGCAATGGAGTGAGACTTCAACTCCAAAAAAAAAAAAAAGAAAAGAAAGAAAGAAATAGGGATGATGATTAATTACTATATCTATTTTACACAGCAGCAACCTGTATGACTTGCTTGTGGCAAGCCACCTAAGTGGAGGGTTGAAAAATGAAATCTAAGTCTTCTGAGACAAGAGCATAAGACCATTCACAACAATAGCACATGTGGTGCATTTGTTATCCCAACTATAAATTGGGAATAATAATAGCATCATTCTAGTAACTTGTCTTGGGGATTGCATGATATGATTCATATTAAATGCTCAAGTAACACTAGTTGTTGGTTATTTATTATTATTACAGTCTCTTATAAACTTTATTTAAAAATTAGCACACATGCTAGGTGTGGTGACTCATGCCTGTATTCCTAGCACTTTGGGAAGCAGATATGAGAGGATTGCCAGAGTCCAGGGGTTCGAGACCAGCCTGGGCAACTTGGTGAGACCTCATCTCTTCAGTTAATCAAAAAATTAGCTGGGCGTGGTGGTACGTGCCTGAAGTTCCAGCTACTTGGAAAGCTAAGGTGGAAGGATCACCCTGTCCAGTAGATTGAGGCTGTGATAACCATAAGCGTGCCACTGCACTACAGCCTGGGCAACAGAGTGAGTCTCCGACTCAAAAAAAAAAAACAACTTAGCACTTAATATATGCTTCTCTTGGTAAATTCAGGCTTATCACAGTGTGAATCACTCAGAGTCTATTGATATTTTAATAGCTATATATTGATCTATAATATGTCATTATATACAATAATATACAAATCCATTTTAAAATTTTAGCTAATAATTTTTGAAATCATTTTGAAAATGAATAGTGGTAGCCCAGTAAAGCTACTACCCAATTTCCCCAAATCTCTATTTCCATAATTTGTAATCTAATTCTAAGTATTTATCTCCAAACAATAGATTTTATTTCATTTATTTTGTAGAAAGTAGGATTTATTGAGAGGACAGAAAAGCTCCCGCAGTGGGAGGGGACCCAAAGGGGTTGCCCAGCATCACTTTTTATTATGAGTATGTCATGCAGTTATTAACCCATGTGGTCATGTAGACCAGAAATGGGGATTAAATGCTGACAATGTTGTGGGCATTCTCACTTGGAGTTATTATAGTGTAAACGAAAGCTATCATTATTTTATAAAATCATTTTGGTCATGAACACTCAGCTTCTGATTTGGGTTTCAGAATTTCTTAGTTCTGTGATGAAAAGCATGTTGCTTTTTCTGAGTAGAAAATTTTCACCTGTGAAATGAAGACAATGTTAACTTGACAAACCCTTGAGAGTTACCTCATATTTCAGATTTGATTGTGGATGTGAAAGAATGTTAAAGGGGTAAAATGATACATAAATACGTGACCTCCATTGGTAAGAATGTGTGCAATACTCAGAGTTAGTTCTAACATGCAGGGAGCATTACAAAGCAGAATTCTTCTCTCTTATTTCTAACTTCCCTTGAAAGTTACAAAGCACACATCTCTCTCCCTCTTAAACAAATGCCTTCTGGTGGCATTTCTTTTCAGAACAAAAAGCTAAGGTGCCTGTGGCTGCCGGAATAAAGATACTACCATTTTTTAAAACTGTTTTTCTTTATCTTTTCCACCCAGAAGGTAACTAGGAAACCAAAGGCTCGTGCTTCATCATGCTCCCATTTCTGCACTGTCGAATGACTTGCTATCACTTCTGGCTTTGAAAGTCCAAAGCCTACCCTGAAGACCTGACCAAGAAAGAGAACTAGAAACATTCTGAGCCTGTGAATAGACTCCCCCAAGTGTTTTCATTTCTTGGTCATCAAATTGGAAATGATTGGACCAATTCGATGTTTTATCCTCTTTGGCACTTAGCTCTGTAACTCAAGGTTCTGGGGACAATTTCTATTAATAGACTTAGACGTTGCGTCTAATTTACTTTGCTTGACCTAGCAATTAGTTCTACTTGTCCCCTTCCCTTAAACCCGAATTTCCATTCTTCAGCTGTGGCAAGATGGACAGCAAGAATAATTTGCTATTTTAGAATTTTGTAAAATAGAGCTAACCTAAGAAATAATTGGATACTATACAGAGTTTGCCACTTATTCTTGAATCAGCACAGGGTCTTATGGAGAAAATTGGCCTTCATTCTATAACGCATGAGACTTGGGGAGAAATTCTTGACCTTTTGTCATTTGAGATGTATAGACACTTCCTTTTTGAAAGTGTGATTTAAACTTTTGTAATTCACTAATTGCAACACATAGCAACAAGAGCGCTTGTTTACAAATAACAGATAATGATCCTGGCTCTTTTTAGTGGAAACGAGATTTATAAGAAGGACAGAAAAGGCTTATGGAGTCAGTGACAGGTGAGAAAATAAAATCTTGAAACTGAATAAGAATCAGGATAGTAGCATAGACTCAAGAAGAGCAAATAAAATAACCGTTTTTGTAGAAACTACTAGAATAGAAAACTACCAGCTTCACTGGCTCCAGATTCAGTGTCCCAAGTAGAGGTATCCAATTGACAGTCTTTGTCAAGTATCTATACCACTTTGACAGGCAAGGAAGTGCTTAAGACATAGTTGATTCTCAATAAATGTTGAATGAGGCTGGGCACAGTGGCTCACACCTGTAATCCCAGCACTTTGGGAGGTGAAGGTAGAGGATTGCTTGAGCTCAGGAGTTCGCTACCAATCTGGGCAACTTGGCAAGACCTCATCTTTACAGAAAAATCAAAAAATTAGCTGAGCATGGTGGCATGTGCCTATAGTTCCAACTACTTGGAAAGCTGAGGTGGAACAATTGTCTGAGCTAAGCAGGTCATGGTTATAGTGACCATGAGCGTGCCACTTCACTCTAGCCTGGGTGATAGAGTGAGACTTTGACTCAAAAAAAAAAAAAAAACCCAAATAATAATAATAAAGAAAATGCTGAATGAATGAATAAAGTTGTTGGGTTTACAGTCATAAAATAGCTTTTGCTTGTGCCACTTCTAAATGTCAAGACCATATTCTGAATTTCATTTCATTTTCTTATGCTTTCGTGGGGCTCCATTTCATTTCAACCCCCATGTATTCTCCTTCAGAATGAGGAGCGGGATGACAGGAAAGGCAGTGTGACATTTACGAACATTCTAGATTTGATTTTCATTCTTCTCAAAAGCAAAGGAGAACATTGAGAAGAGCATTCCAGTTTATTGAGAGGGTTCAGAATAAAGATACATACGGGAAAGACAAGAGAGGTATCCTAAGTTGTGTGGTTTTTAAAAGGAGTGTTTTGCTACAGCTCACTGAGAGGCTAAGAATAGATCACCATGCACAGACACTCCTCTTCTAACTAGATCAGTCTCAATGTCCTCACAAACCTCCAAAGCATCATTTATTTTGAAAAATACATTAAGGCCTCTGCCGAGTCCTGTCCATAGAGATTATTCCAGATGACTACCCCTGGTGAAACAAGACATTTTCTCCATTCCCCAGGTTGACCATACTGTCTCTATACCAGTGACTTCCAACCTCATGTCACCAGCCCTGAAGCATTCTAGAAATTCAGAATTCAGGCTAATACCTCTAGCTGCCTAATTGTGATTTTCAAAATAACACAGCCAAAGATGAACTCTTTATTATTATTATTATTATTATTTTTATTTATTTATTTTTTTTGGAGATGGGATAAATCTCACTCTGATGCCCAGGCTGGGGTCTCACTCTGTTGCCCAGGTTGGAGTGCAGTGGCATGATCACCACTCAATGCAGCCTAGACCTCCTGGTCTCGGGAGATTCTTCTGCTTCAGCCTCCTCCTCCTGAGTAGCTGGGACTATAGGTGCACACCATCACACCTGACTTATTTTGTTATTTTTTGTAGAAATAAGGTCTCACTATGTTGTCCAGGCTGGTCTTGAACTGCTGGGCTCAAGCAATTCTCCCCCGCCTCAGCTTCCCAAAATGCTAGGACTACAAGCATGAGCCACCATGCCCAGTCAGAATGCTTGATTTTCCTCCAAACCTGCTCCTTCCTAAGCCTTCCTAATCTCACCTGGTGAATTAACCCACA
This sequence comes from Carlito syrichta, assembly GCF_000164805.1. Lineage (NCBI taxonomy): Eukaryota > Metazoa > Chordata > Mammalia > Primates > Tarsiidae > Carlito > Carlito syrichta. The sequence goes on from NW_007245637.1 coordinate 262,038, forward strand.
AATTATTAATTCATTTCTCTTCCTCACCATGATTACAATCTGGTAGTAAGAACTATGGTACCTCCCTTGGAAACACACTTCTGATCTAACTAGTTCTTTCCATCTACCCAACAACAAACTTGTCCAAGCCAACAACACATTTCTTTTTTTTTTTTTGAGTTGGAGTCTCACTCCATTACCTAGGCTAGGTGGCATACACACTCATGGGCCACCCCAACGTCGACCTGCTGGGCTCAGGCAATCCTTCTGCCTCAGCCTTCCCAGTAGTGGAACTACAGGTGCGTACTACCATGCCCAACTACTTTTTTGATTTATTGTAGAGATGAGGTCTCGCCAAGTTGCCCAGACGGGTCTCGAACCCGTGGGCTCAGGCAATCCTCTCACCTCGACCTCCCAAAGTGCTGGGATTACAGGTTTGAGCCACCGCGCCTAGCCAACAACACATCTCTTGCCTGAACAACCATGACTCATGACTGCCTCTTTTTATTCCCCTTCCACCTAAATCTATCCCCCATCTAGCAATCAGTGTTATCTTCTTAAAAGGTGTATTCAGTCATATCGCTTCTAGAATTCACTCTGCAGTGACCATCCATTGCGCTTCCAAAATCTGTATCATCTGAACCTGGCCTAGGAATGCATTTCCCATTTCATATTATTTGCCATCAAACCTAATTCACACCTGCCTTCTTTTGGTTTATTGAACCACAGGAACTTTGTTGAACCTATGCCCTCTCTCAGAATGATACAGCTGATTCCTTCACTTAGATCTCAGTTTAAATATCTCCTCCATGTCAGGTAAAGACCAGGCTCATGCTTGTAATCTCAGAACTTCGGGAGGCTGAGGTAGGAGGATGGTTTCAGCCTAAGAGTTTAAGATCAACCCAGGCAACATAGCAAGACCTCATCACTACAAAAAAATTTTAAAAATTAGCCGGGTGTGGTGAGCTGTGCCTATAGTCCCAGCTACTCAAGAGGCTGAGGTAGAAGAATTGCCTGAGCCTGGGAGCTCAAGGCTATAGTGATCATGCTACTGTACTCCAGCCTGGGTGACAGAGATCCTGACTCAAAAATAAGTTAATTAATTAATATCTCCTCCTTGGAGAAACATTCTCTGGACATTCAATCCAAGATAACCCCTCCATCACTCTCTGTCCCATCTCATATTCATTTTATACTTCCTTAGCGTATGAGTTTGCTAAGGCTGCCATAACAAAGTGTCTCAGATTGGTTGGGTTACACAGCAGAAATGTCCCAGACTGGAAAGTTTACACAGCAGAAATGTATTTTCTCACAATTCTGGAGGTTAAATGTCCAAGATCAAGGTGTAGGCAAGGTGGGGTTTGTTTCTGAGGCCTTGGTTTGTAGATAGCTGTCTTTTCCCCATATGTTCACGTGGTCTTTTCTCTGTATATGTCAGTGTCCTAATCACTCTTTTTTTTAGTTGGGGTATCTCTGCCGCCCAAGCCGGAATATAGTAACACAATCATGGCTCACCACAACCTGAACTTCCTGGGCTTAGACCATCCTTCTGCCTCATCTTCCTGAGTAGCTGGACCTACAGGAATGCTCCACTACATCTGACTAATACGTTATTTTTTTTATTTTTATTTTTTGCAGAAATGAGGTCTTCTATAATGTTCAGGCTGGTCTCAAACTCTTGGCCTCAATTGATTCTCCTACCTTGACCTCCCAAAGTGCTGGGATTACAGGCATGAGGCACCAGACTCGGCATTAATCTCTTATTCTTTTTTTTGTTTTGTTTTGTTTTCTGGTTTTTTGAGTTGTAGTCGCACTCCATCGCCCAGGCTGGAGTGCAGTGGCACGCTCAAGGCCACCCCAACGTCTATCCACTGGGCTCCAGTGATCCTTCCGCCTCAGCCTTCCAAGTAGGCAGAACTACAGGCGTGTACTACCACACCTTGCTCATTTTTTATTTGTTGTAGAGACAAGGTCTCATCAAGTTTGCCAGGCTGGTCTCGAACCCATGGACTCAGACAATCCACTAGCCTCGGCCTCCCAAAGTGCTGGGAATACAGGCATGAGCCACCACACCCGGCCTAAAAGATCTTGATATTTTCAACCCTAAAATAAGTGCAGCTGCCTCTTAGACAGTGTAGTTAGCTGGCTGGATTACAGACCCCAAGAGCAGTCTGACTGGTTTTTTCCCTATCACTTACTACACGTAGGTGACCTTGAGCAAGTTTTCTAACCTCTCTATGCTTTAGTTTGCTTATCTCTAAAACAGAGATAATAATAGCACTTATCTCATTGGCTATTGGGCTGCTATGAAATTTAATTGCCATGTGAAACAAAGCTTAACACAGAATCTCACACAGGGTAATAAATATAACTTATTTGTATTAATAGTCCAAAAGAGGTGGGAATTTTATTTTAATAAAGAGGTAGCTGCTAGTAGAAGAGGCAAATTAGATATTGTCAGCTCTTCGTATTGTTGTTTTTTGAGTTGGAGTCTCACTCTGTCAACCAGGCTGGAGTGCAGTGGCACACCCGCGACCACCGCAACCTCAACCTGCTGGGCTCAGGCGATCCCTCCACCTCAGCCTTCCAAGTAGCTAGAACTACAGGCACACACTATCACATCCAACGAATTTTTTATTTATTGTAGAGACAAGGTCTCACCATGTTGCCCAGGCTGGTCTCAAACTCCTAGATTCAGGCAATCCTCTCGCCTCAGCCTCCCAAAGTGCTGGAATTACAAGCGAAAGCCACTGCGCCCAGCCAAACCTGTATACCTTTGTGGTGTGTGTGTGTGTGTGTGTGTGTGTGTGTGTGTGTGAGAGAGAGAGAGAGAGAGAGAGAGAGAGAGAGAGAGAACTTAAAAGGAAAAAATAAAGGAAGTCCTGAGATGTAGCTTTAAGTTGGGTCCCAGGAAAGACAGAGAGAATAGTATAATGGACACTGGAGACTCAGAAGTTGGGATGGGGGTGAAGAGACACAAAAAAAATCACCTGTAAGGTACAATGTACACAGGTGGGAGTGGTGGGTAACCTTAAAGCCCAGGCCAAAAACTATTTGTATCCCCCAAAGCTATTGAAATTAAAAAAAAAATTAAAAAATTAAAAATAGCCGGGCTCGGTGGCTCAGCCTATAATCCCAGCACTTCGGGAGGCTGAGGTGAGTGGATTGCCTGAGCCTGCGGGTTCGAGATCCGCCTGGGCAACTTGGTGAGACCTCATCTCTACAATAAATCAAAAAATCAGCCGGGCGTGGTAGCGCATGCCTGTAATTCCGGCTACTCGGAAGGCTGAGGCAGAAGGATCGCCGGAGCCCAGCAGGTCAAGGCTGCGGTGGCCGGGAGTGGCCGCTGCACTCCAGTCTGGGCGACAGAGTGAGACTCCGACTCGAAAAATAAATAAATAAATAAATAAAATAAAAATAAACAAAAGAGGAAGAAAACAGTTGGGTCCCAGGATCATTTGCCGTTTTCACCCTGATTTGGGGCTTCATTGATCAAGCAAACATAAATTAATTGGCCTCTATTAAAAATGGATATTAATTTTATATTTTAAGTTGTTTCTTAAGTATTCTTTTTATCACACTCTAATTTTATGGCGTCAGAAGCAACAACCAAAATCCAATTTTGCCAGGGAAAAAGTTGTGATGGTATTGAATTGCCAGTCCAAATAAAATGGAACAGTGAGACAAAGGACTGCAATTAGGATGAGGAATTCTCATAAGTAACAAGGGGTCTACCCACTCCTCCGTCTTAGTTCTGATACTATGCTGTTTTTCAACAGAATGGCTGTGGATTCCTTCAGGTAAATTAGAGTGACGAATGCTAACTATAATAAATGCATGTTAAAGACTAACCGTGTAAAAAACGGTGAAACTTGGCCATTTTTCATAATGAAATGTCAGTTTCGATGGTGATGTCACCTGGCTTACGATACTAGGAAACACCAGAATGGAAAATATTTTAATGATACTTTGCCCCAAATACTATTTTTTTTACTCAACACAATCTCAATAATTGCAAGAATTAGATATGTGGGAGAAACTTAATTACATTTAGCAGACTGCAAAAGAGAATTAAAGGGCATACAAATAAAAAAAAAAAGGGTACTAATTGGTGCTCTGAACTTATGCTAGGTTTCACTACTTAATGTTTAAGCTTTCTGTCATGCAGAGAAACAAAAATAGATTGCACATTTATGATGTACTTAGTGTTTTAGAGTGTGAAAAGGGTTTGCCATAAGAGATCTTAAGGTTCTTAGGAGATGAAGATTAACATATAAAATATAAAACTCATAAAGTATGTAGTGATAACTATAATTAAAATAGAAACCTTAGAAAAGAAGTCATCACAGAGGAAGTAAGATCTTGGCTAAATTTCTAAGGCGTTGTGAGACGACCAGAAGAGAGAAGAATGACTGTTCCTGATGTCGGAACGGTCATAGTTTATGTGCATGTCCAAGGAAGAAGAGAGCTTCTAGAAAGCGGGCGACCTGAATCAAATTCCAGATTCTGCGCCTATTGACTGTGTGACTGATGAGCTGGAGGATGTAAGTAATCTTAGATACCTTCGTTTATTTGACCTTTACTAGAGCCTTAGAAGGCTGATATTACAAGCCTCATTTTATAGGCAAGGAAAATAATGAATGAAGTATACCAAGGTCAGCTCCCTAATGACATGACATCTCTCTGATTCTAAAATTGTGCATTTCTCATTATACCAAATTCTTTTCATTACATACTCAGATATAGTGACATTTACTTCTGCAAATATAACTTTAATTTTATGTGACTAAAAGTAAATATAAGGTATATACACATAGTTAATATTCCTAGTCCTGTTCTTCTTGAAAAGATAGCACTTTCTTCAACAATAATTTTAATAGTTTTATTTACATGATTCACAAGTCAAAACAAAGTATGTACAGAAGTCTTGCCCCCACCTCTTCCCTTTCTTCACAAATGTGTCCTCTGCCTTCTAGGCAACAGTTATATTCATTTCCTGTTTGTCCCTCCATGATTCTTTATTTTTTTTTTTGAGTTAGAGTCTCACTCTGTCACCCAGACTGGAGTGCAGTGGCCGCTCCCGGCCACCACAGCCTCGACCTCCTGGGCTCCGGCTATCCTTCCGCCTGAGCCTTCCAAGTAGCTGAAACTACAGGCGCACGCTACCACTCCCGGCTAGTTTTTGATTTATTGTAGAGATGAGGTCTCGCCAAGTTGCCCAGGCGGGTCTCGAACCCGTGGGCTCAGGCAATCCACTCACCTCAGCCTCCCAAAGGCACAGGATTACAGGCTGAGCCACCGAGCCCGGCTTTTTTTTTTCAATAAAAAAAATTGTTTTTGAGATGAGGTTTCACTGTGTTGCCTAGGCTGGTCTTGAACTCCTAGACTCAAGCAATCCTCTCACCTTGGCCTCCCAAAGTGCTGGGATTACAGGCATGAGCCACCATGCCTGGCCTATTCCTTAACACAAGTAAATATGAATATGTAGTCCTTCCATCTCTCTTGCACCATATGCAGTGATCTGCACCTTACTCTTTTCATTAGCAATCTCTCCTGGAGATCATCCTTTGCCAGTCACACAAGATCTTTCTCATTCTTTCTTACAGTTACATAACATTTCCACGGTGTAGATGGGCCATAATTCATTTAACTAGTGCTCTATTGACAAACGATTGGGTTTTGTTCTAATCCTTTGCTATTAAGAATGCTGTAACAAATAACCTTATGCATACATGGTTTCATATATGTGAAGCAATATTTGTGGACTAGATTTCAAGAAGACTGGGTTGAAGGTAAACACATCTTCAAATTTAGTAAATATTGTCAGTTTCTCCTCTGTAGTTGTACCATTTGTGATTCTACCTGTAATATATGAGAAGGCCTCTTTCTCCACAAGCTCAATGATAGAGTGTGTTCTCCAACTTGAATTTTTGACAATTTGATAGGAAAAAATGAGATTTTAATGTGTGTAATTCATATTTCTTTTTATAAGTGAATACTATTTTTAAAACTTATTTTATAATATTAAAGTTCATTTATAGTTCTTTTGTTTTTTTGTTTTTTAGCTCGCTGTCCATGTCTTTTACCTATTTTCTATTGTATTTGTTGGTCCTCTTCTCCTCGGTTTCTATGACTGTTTCATACACTAGGGAAATTAATCATTTTGTCTGGAGTATGGGATACAAATATTTCCCCCAGGGTTTTAATGTGGATTTTGCTTTTGTTGTTTGATGACAATGCAAAAGTTAGTTTGTGTGTGCACACGTGTTTGTGTGTTTGCATATGTTATCAAATTCATCAAACTTTTCTGTTGTGATTCCTAGTTTTTTTGTTTGCTTGTTTTATTTTGTTTTGAGTTAGGGTCTCACTCTGTCGCCCAGGCTAAAGTGCAGTAGCACAATCATAGCTCACTGCAGCCTCGACCTCCTGGGTTCAGGCAAACCTTCCACCTCAACCTCCCACCTCAACCTCCCAAGTAGCTGGGATTACAGGCATGTGCCACCATACCCAGCTAATTTTGGATTTTAAGCTATAGTTAGGCCTTCTTACTTCATGATTTTAAGTGAATTAGCCCGAATTTTCTTCTAGGAAGCCTCAATGAACATAAATATATTCAGAGCATAGAAAGAGTGACTGCATGGCAGTTAAGTGAAAGTAGTTCGTTTTAATTTACTATGTACTGAGCATGTGCCAAGTGTTAGGCACGGTGCCTATACAATGGATGATAAGACTCTGGCCCTGCCTTTGAAGTGCTTACAGCCTGACCTGACTAGGATTTACTAAGTAATGAGCAAAGGGCTTGTACAAAAAGCTGTGAGTGTTCAGATACTCTCAGCCCCAGCTGGTGGCCTATGAAATCTTTCTGGAAGAGAAGAGGCTGCTTTTTAACTCTGGAGAGAATGTAAAAGATTTATGAAAAGAAAGGGAGAAAGAAATTAAGCCAATGCCATAAGTAAATCACCTACAGTTTTCTCCGTGGACAATTTCATTTGCATATTAATTCAACAGATTTATTTCACATGATACATGTACATAACTAGAAATAAGAGATACGATTAATGTGTATTAGGAGTCCAAGTTTATTCTAAAACCCTTTGCTACATGTAGACTTCTGTCTGCTAGTAACCTGCATAATCTTCTTTTGAGGACCCCAGCTCTGTCTCTGACTTGAATTTTCTTTCTCTTGAATCACAATCTGGTTAGTTCCTTCTGTGACAGTGACAAGAAAGCTTATTCTACCATCAGTGTTCTCTGTAGCTTCTTTACATCTTTTTTACTAGGGAAAGTTAATGTTCAGTAACCAAATTATCCCTGAGCCAACCAGCAAAAGCAGTCAGCTTTGCTGCGATTATTTTATTGATCAACCAGTTTCTGCTCAATATAAGTGACACAGACAGAAAATGAAATGAATAGTATCACAACAACAACAATGGATTTATGGAAAATAAAGATAAAATAATGCATTCAAAGGTTAAGATATGGCCTCTGTGATGATCATGGAACATACAAGTGTCCAGTGTCATATCTGGATTCGCTCTGCCCTGGTGTCCCCTTTGCTTGTTAGGCCTGGGGTCTTGTCCTCCTCTAGGACATTGTTCTACCACCTCTAGAGAAGCCTTCTCCAGTTGATCCACATCCAAGTCTCTCTTCTCATTTCATCACCCAACTTGTTGACTGTCCACATTTATTTAGATGGGTAATTATCTCACTATCCATAATGGTCAAGTTTGTTGATTTGATTGTCTTCTCTCTGCTTCCCTCCACTGGGAGATACCCTCACTCCTTGAGAGTTGAGAAGAGATCTAGTTTGTTCTCTGCTGTATCCCAGTTCCACTAACAGTGGCACATAACAGGTTCCAGTAACATCAAAATGCATTACACTGCAGTTGTGTTTTTCTCTGTGAGAAGGAATATACTCTTAACTAGGAAAAAGACCACTGCTCCCTTAAAAGGTGCTCTAATATCTGATAAGGTAACAGCACATCACATCAAGTTTCAGTTGTGCTAAAAATGTCCTTCTGATGATGCTTTTTTTACTTTTTATATCACCTGAGAGAAATCCTGAAAGATAAGCTCATGGGTTAAATTGCAGCAGAAACTATTTGTGACAAAATGAGAATTCAGGTTTTTCTTCAATTTGTCTCTTATCTCTTTGGGAAAAGAGTTCAATGGGATACAGGTTTTACTCTGTGAATAACAAGTAGCATTTAATTACAACAGACAGAATGGGAGCAAAGTTATTTACCACACCGCTACGTGAATTCTCCAATGGCACCTTCCACTTGCTGTTGGCTGTGGAATGTGGTTTTGGGAGAACAGAGAAGCTGGGGTCTTGCTGTTTCCACTTTTGATATATAGATGTGGAAGATTTGATCAAAGTTTTAGGCCCCGATACATTTATATAAAATAGCAGTGTTCATTTCTTCAAAACAAATTACTTAGAAAAGTTAAGCAAATGAATATAAAGGCATAATTTATATTTGAAAATATTTTCACGCTTATTGCAAAACAGATTGGATAAGTTCATTCTGTTGACATTTACACTAGGAAAAAAGACAAGATTCAATTCCAGCTCTAGAGATGACAGTTAATCATATGGATTACAACGTATGTAATAAAATAAATTTCATCAAATTGACTCTAAATGTTTGTCATGTTGATTTTTACTATGGAATTTCAAAGGGTAATATAAAATGGTTCATAAATTTTCCCACAGTGAAGATCTAATTTGGCAGGTAGTTTCCTGGGCAGCAAATAAGCACAGGAATAACAAATGGAAAAAAGTTTTTCTGGGTGCAGTGGCTCACACCTGTAATCCCAGCACTCTGGGAGGCAGAGGTAAGAGGACTGCCAGAGACTAGCCTGGGCAATTTGGTGAGATCTCGTCTCTACAATAAATACATTTTAAAAAATTAACTGGGTGTGGTGGCACCCACCTGTAGTTCCAGCAACTCAGGAGGATGAAGTTGAAGGATTGCCTGAATCCAGCAGGTTGAGGCTGCGGTAACCATGTCTTTGCCACTGCAAAGTCAATTTGCTATGCCTGACTTGGTGACAGAGTGAGACTGACTCAAAAACAACAACAGCAACAAAACCAGATGAATGAGTTTAGCCAGGTGTGGTGGCTCATACCTGTAATTCCAGCACTTTAGAAAGCGGAGGCCAGAGGATTGCCTGAACTCGGGGATTCAAGACCAGCCTGAGCAACCTGTTGAGACCTCATCTCTACAATAAATAAAAAAATTAGCCGGGTGTGGTGCTGCATGCCTGTAGTTCCAGCTACTTGGAAGGCTGAGGCAGAAGGATTGCCTGAGCCCAGCAGGTCGAGGCTCCAGTGACTGGGAGCATACCAGTATACTCCAGCCTGAGAGACAGAGTAATACTCCAACTCAAAAGAAAAAAATTTTTATAGGGAAGGGGTATGGTTAGTGAATCAGAAAACCTGTCATAAAATCATACTTTTATTTATTGTTTGGACTTTCAAAAATTTATTTTTTATAATTTTTCCTAAAAAGAAAACAATGTTTTAAAAATATTACAGAATAAAAATATATACAATTTACTTAAAAAATATTTTTAAATTAAGAAATGTTGCAAACATCTAAAATATAAATGCCAAAGAATGAAAATACTGAGGGGAAAAGCTCCTTAATATTGGCCTTGGCAATAATTTCTTGGCTATCACATCAAAAGCTCAGGCTACAAAAGCAAAAACAAAAAACTGGAACTATATCAGTCTAAGAAGCTTCTTCACAGCAGAGGAAACAATCACAAAATGAAAAGGATACTTACACATTTTGAAAAAATATTTGCAAACCATACATCATACAAGAAGTTAATGCAAAAGGTTTTTCAAGAACTCTTACAACTCAATAGCAAGAAAACATAACCAGATTTTAAAATGGGCAAAAGGACTTGAACAGACATTTCTCCAAAAACAACATAACAGTGATGAATGGATGCATGGAAAGGTGCTCAACTCACTAATTAGGAAAATTCAAATTATCTCTTGTCTTTTTGATATTACCTATAAGGATAGCTAATATCAAAAAGACAAGAGATAATATGAGTTGGTGAGGGTGTGGTGAAAAGGGAACTCTTGTACCTTGTTCAAGGGCATGTAGACTGGTACAGCCAGTATGGAAAATCATATAGAGGCTTCAAAAAAGATTAAAACTAGAAATACCATATGGCCCAGCATTGCCTCTTCCAGATATACCCAAGGGAAATGAAATCACCACCTTGTAAAGATATCTGCATTCTCATGTTTATTTCAGCATTATTCACAATAGCCAAGATATGAAAACAACCTAAGCCGAGCTCGGTGACTCAGCCTGTAATCCCGCACCTTTGGGAGGCTGAGGTGAGTGGATTGCCTGAGCCCGCGGGTTCAAGACCCGCCTGGGCAGCGAGACCTCATCTCTACAATAAATCAAAAAATCAGCTG
>NW_007245637.1:272694-295643 GCF_000164805.1 Carlito syrichta
TGTGTGTGTGTGTGTGTGTGTGTGTGTGTGTGTGTGTGTGTGTGTGTAAAGATGAAGTTTCGCTATGTTGTCCAGGCTGGCCTCAAACTCCGGGGCTCAAGCAATCACCTCCACCTCAGCCTCCCAAAGTGCTAGGGTTATAGGCGTGGGTCACTGCTCCCAGCTTTATGTAATAGAATATTATTCAGCCATTATATAATAGAATCTTATTCAACCTTTAAAATGGAAGAGATCCTGCCATTTATTACAACATGGATGGATCTGAAGGACATTATGCTAAGTGAAATAAGCCAGACACAGATAGAGGTCAGGAGCGGTGTCTCACACTTATAATCTCAATGTATTTGGGAGGCTGAAGCAGAAGGATCACTTGCGACCTGGTGTTCAAAATGAGTCTGAACTCTATAGAGACCCCGTCTCTAAAAAAAAAAAAAATTTTTAATTAAAATTAGCCAGATATGATGGCACACACCTGCAGTTCCAACCACCCAGGAGGCTGAGGTAGAAGGATCTCTTAAACCCACCACTGCACTCCAACCTGGACCACAGAGTGAGATTCTGTCTCTAAAAAACAAATACAGCCGAGTGCGGTGGCTCACTCCTATAATCCCAGCGCTTTGGGAGGCCGAAATGAGAGGATTGCCCTAGCCCACATGTTCGAGACCAGCCTGGACAACTTGGTGAGACCTCAACTCTACAAAAAATTATCCAGGCATGGTGGTGTGTGCCCGTCATTCCAGCTACTTGGAAAGCTGAGGTGGAAAGATCACCTGAGCCCAGCAGGTCAAGACTGTGGTGGCCGTGAGTGTGCCACTGCACTCCAGCCTGGGCAACAGAGTGAGATGCCAAGCAAAAAATAAAAAACAAAAAAGCAAATACAATAAAATATTGCATAATCTCATTTATATGTGTAATATTTTAAAAAATGTTTTTACAAAAGTCACATATATGGAGATACAAAATAAAACAGTGGTTACCAGGGTCCGGGTAGGAGATGATACAAAGAAGCAAATGCAAAGAATAAAGAAATCAAAGATTTAATGTACAACATGAGGACTGTAGTTAATAATAGGGCCTTGTATTCAGGGTTCTCCAGAAATTAGTAGAATTTTTGCTGCTGTGCCACAAGAGTGTAAAAAATGGGAACAAGTTCAGGCGTGGTGGCTCACACCTGAAATCCCAGCACTTTGAGAGGCCAAGGCAGGAGGATTGCTAGAGCCCAGGAGTTCTACACCAGCCTGGGCAACATAACAAGACCTTTTCTCTACAAAAAATAAAAAAATTAGCCAGGTGTGGTGGCGCACACCTATAGTCAGAGATAATCCAGAAGCTGAGACGGGAGAATCACCTGAGCCCAGGAGGTCAAGGTTGTAGTGAGCCATGGTTGTACCACTGCAATCCATCCCAGATGACAGAGTGAGACTCCGACTCAGAATAAATAAATAATAAAGAAAATTCTGTAACTATGTGAGATGACGGATATGTTCATGTGTTCCAATAGCTGTTTTACTATATATATATCTTATATATCATGTTTTATACTTTAAATATGCACAATAAAATTTATATTTTTTAAAAGAGAACGAAAAAAATGTGGCATAGAATCATGTATTCATTTTTTTCTTCCAGGTAGAATAAATACTTAGGGGGCTAAAAGCTGTAATGCTTGCTAGTTCCTCTCCATTTTGTAGAATTTTGTGTTCAACATGTCATTGCCAATTACATATCTTCATGGTTTAATCTGCCCCTATTAACTAGACTGGTATTTTAATTTCTTTGGTTTCTGTAAGTCCTGGGGAGCTACAAATGTAGAAGAAAATGAAGTAAAGAAATACACAAAAGCTGGACAACAGTAAAAAATTTGCTCAAATAAATACTTGATATTCTTGTGTCTAAGACTCAATTTATATAATAAACCCCAAATCTTCCTGAATGTCTATCTACCTTTGGATTGGAAATTTCCATCTGAGACATCTTTCATAAGAGACTGCCCTAAAATGATTATTGGTGGGACCTACTTCCTCAGAATTTGGAAAATCGCTAGGTGTGCATGCTGACTAGTTAAGAAAGGACGAGGATTGAGGGCCAGCCAGTGAACTGTTGCGGTACTGTTAGTTGACCTTAAGATATGGAAGAAGAATGTGATGTGTTTAGCTACAGTTCTATCTTTTGTATGCCTTCAGAGAAGGGTTTGGTCACTGTGATGCCTGGAGTCTTGGCAGGGCCTTCTCTAATGACCTTTCTACATAGGCCTGTCTTCCAGGAACAAGAGGTAGGTAAGTGGGGAGATCAGTCATTCTTGCATCTGTAGTGATAAGATTTCGGTAATGATGCATTCATCTGGAATCCTAAAATAATAACTTAAGCCGGGCTCGGTAGCTCAGCCTGTAATCCCGCGCCTTGGGAGGCTGAGGTGAGTGAACTGCCTGAGCTCGTGGGTTCGAGACCCGCCTGGGCAACTTGGCGAGACCTCATCTCAACAATAAATCAAAAAATTAGCCGGGCGTGGTAGCACTCGCCTGTAGTTCCAGCTACTTGGAAGGCTGAGGCGGAAGGATTTTTGGAGCCCAGCAGGTCGAGGCTGCGGTGGCCGGGAGTGGCCACTGCACTCCAGTCTGGGTGACAGAATGAGACTCCAACTCAAAAAAGTAAAAATAATAATGATAATAATAATAACTTAATTCTATTTGTACTATATCTAAGTGGATAAGACAAAAAGTGACTGATCCACCCAGAAAATTCTCCTCATAATTATGAAAATGATTATTTTTTAATGTCACAGGATGCTCTAATTGTATTCTAATTAACCCAAAGCTAATCATCTTCTTTTCTTACATATCAGGTTCAAAGATTTATGTTGATCATAAGCTTTGATTAGGGACACACAATTGATTAAACAATTATTTATTAATTGCCTATTTTATTTTATTTTTATTTTGGGGTCGGGGTCTCATTCTATCACCCAAGCTGGAGTGCAGTGGCAGAATCAGGGCTTACCACAGCCTCAATCTCCTGGACTCATGCGATCCTTCTGCCATAGTCTGAGTAGTTGAGACTATGGGTGTGCACCACCACACCTGGCTCATTTTTTGTAGAGACAAGGTCTGGTTATGTTGCCCAGGGTGGTCTTGAACTCCTGGGCTCAAGAAATCCTTTTGCCTCCACCTCCCAAAGTGCTAGGATTACAGGTGTCAGCCACTGCACCCAGTCTTGATTACCTACTTTGTACCTAGCAATCTTCTAGGCTCTTGGGAAACATGTGAACAAAACAAGCAGCCTGGCCTCTTGGAACTTATATTCTATCAGGAGAAGACAGATAAAAAATAATAAACGTATTATATGAACTCGTTATAAATGTATTTATTTATGCTATTAAATATACTCATCTATGATGCATTCTGGTTATTCTTTGTTCGTTTTGTAGTCAAGCATTCTCCAGAGAAACAGAACCAATAGGGTACATAGAGAGATCTAGAAGAGAGGATTTTTTTTTTTTGAGCCAGAGTCTCACTCTGTCACCCAGACTGGAGAGCAGTGGCACCCTCACAGCCACTGCAGTCTCTACCTGCTAGGCTCAGGCAATCCTTCCACCTCAGCCTTCCAAGTAGCGGGGACTACACGTGCGCACTACCACACCTGCTAATTTTGTAATTTGTTCTGGATACAAGGTCTCCCCAAGTTGCCCAGACTGGTCTCCAACCACGGGGCTCATTTCCTCCACCTTGCAAACTGCTGGGATTACAGGTGCGAGAAGAGGGAATTTTTAATGGGAACTGATTGATGAGATTGCAGTGGCCAAGAAGTCCCACAGTATGCTAGAACCACGAAAGCTAGCGGTATAATTCTGAGTCTGAAGGCACAAGAGGACTGAGAACCAGAGGAACCAGTGGTGTAACTCTCAGTCTAAGGTCAAAGACCCAAAACTGAGAAATGGGGCTGGGGTCATGGTGTAAGTCCAAGAATCTGAAGGCCTGAAAACCTGGACCTCTGACATCTCAGGGCAGGAGAAAATGGATGTCCCAGGTCCAAAAGAGAGTGAATTCACTACTCTGCCTTTTTATTATACCCAGGCCATCAGTGGATTGATCAATGCCCCCTATTTGGTAAGGGCAGATCTATTTTACTCACTCTTCTGATTTCAAATGCTCATCTCTTCCAGAAAAACCCTCACAGACACACCCAGAAATAATGCTTTACCAGCTATCTGAGCATCCCTTATCCCAGTCAAGGTGACACAGAGAATTAATCATCACCTCTCCCTCCCCAATCCATTCAGTGTCTTGTTCTGTGTTCTACTGAGGTTTCCTTGCTATTTGGGTTCTCATCACATTGGGCCAGTGTGAGGTAGAAGTGGGTTACTTCTTCCTAATTCTGTCCTGCTGTGGGCTGTGTTTCTGGCAGAGGCTGTGTTCCTGCCCTGCTATGGCTCCTATTAAGTGCCTTCCTCTTCCAAGGCTCCAGTTTTCCCTGGGTCCCAGTAATACCATTTCCTTCCTTTTTTACTTCTTCAGGACCCTAGATATCTCCATGTTCCTTTTCAGTTCTCTTAATCTTGATTACACTTTGCATCTCCACCCTTCATTAAATCCTCTTGTGTTACACTCTGTTGCTTTCATCTATTTTGTTTTTTTGCCAAAATTCTAATTAATCATCAAATTACATCTATGGGAAAAAGAAAAAATGAATGCAAAACAAGGTGATCAAGAGTTAGAATGGAGAGGCTGGGAGGCCAAAGCAGGAGGATCATTTGTGGTCAGGAGTTCAAGATGAGCCTGGGCAACATAGTGAGACCTCTTCTCTACAACAACAACAAAAAAAAAAAATTAAAAATTGTCAGGCATGCAGCACAAGTCTGAAGTCCCAGCTATGTGGGAGGCTGAAGTGGGAGGATTTTCTGAGCCCAGAAGTTTTAGGTTGCAGTGAGTTATGATTGCACCACTGCACTCCAGCCTGAGCAACAGATCGATACTGTTTTTGAGAGAGAGAGAGAGAGAGAGAGAGAGAGGGCACAGGCAGAAAGACAGAGAGACAGAGACAACATGTGTAGAAATAAAATTCAACCTAAGAAAGTGCAGGGGGAAAGAGTTGGAATGGTCAGAGTAAGCCATTTGAGTAAAGATTTTACTTCATACATTGCCCTTATTTAATTTAATTTGTTCTTTTTATTAATTTTGCCTTAATTCTGAAGCCTAATCCAATTTCTATTCTTTCTTTCCACAAGTAAATACTCTCATATATTTAATGTGTGTTTTTCTAAATGCACAAAAGTATATAAATATATATGTATATATACACATATAAAAATAAACACTTTTACAAATACATGCATACATATATATCCATGGACAGTATGGTGTTTTTAATTTACATAAATGATATTGTTACATCTCGTTTAATTTGCAACTCAAACTCATGTTTTTAAATTTGTCCTTTTTTTTTTTTTTTTTTTTTTGAGTTGGAGTCTCACTCCATCACTCCATCACCCAGGTTGGTATGCAACAGCACGCTCACGGCCACCACAGCCTTGACCTGCTGGGCTCAGGCGATCCTTCCGCCTCAGTCTTCCAAGTAGCTGGAACTACAGGCATGCACCACCATCCCCAGCTCATTTTTTGATTTATTGTAGAGATGAGGTCTTTCCCAGGCTGGTCTCAAACACGTAGGCTCAGGCAATCCTCTCACCTCGGCCTTCCAAAGTGCTGGGCTTACAAGCATGAGCCACTGCACCTGGCAAAATTTGTTCTTAAAGATATGTAGATTTAGCTAATTATGTAAGCTATTGTCTTCTATCATTTTTGCATAATATTTTATTTATTTATTCAATTAATGGACATTTACGTTATTTTCTTTATTATAAATAATTTTGGTAAACATCCCTGAATATGTCTCTTTGCATGTCTGAGTAAGATTTTCCATTTTCAAAATATATGAAGCTTTAGCCCCAGTGCAGTGGCTCATGCCTATAATCCCAGCACTTTGGGAGGCTGAAGCTGGAGGATCACATGAGCCCAGGAGTTTGAGACCAGCCTGGCCAACATAGCAAGACCTCGTCTCTACAAAAAAAATTAAAAAATGATCCGTGTGGTGATGTGCACCTGTAGTCCCAGCTACTTGGGAGGCTGAGGAGGAAGGATTGCTTGAGCCCAAGAGGTCAAGGCTACAGTGAACCATGATTGTGTCACTGCACTTCAGTCTGGATGAAAGACCTCACCTCAAAAAAAGCAAAAAAGATATGAAGCTCTTAACTGAAATAGAGATTTCACTAAAAAGACTATTCCAAGAAATAATTTTAAATTAACAAATAAATTTAATCAAGTCTCAGGCATATTCTAAGTGAATAACAATGACAGTCTTTATTCATTTTTCCCTTGACAGTGAAGACCTCTGGTTCACGGAAGAAGTTCCTCAAATAGCAGGTCACCCAGCCAAAACATCTTAAAGCACAAGATGTAAACACAACAAAAAGAGTTTGAAATCTTTGACTACCATAAAACCAAGAGGAAAGGTGTTTGAGATTAAACGTATTTGAGGAGCTCCAATTTATGTAAAAGTATGTAACATAGTTTAAATTCATCACCACCCAAGACCCCCCAGTTAAATGACAAAGAGTAAATCCTGAAAGAACCTTAGAAAGGCTACTCTTGGGGGGCCCAGTGGCTCAGGCCTATAATCGCAGCACTTTGGGAAGCCACAGTAGGAGGATTACTTGAGCTCAGGAGTTTGCGACCAGCCTGGGAACATAGCAAGACCTCATCTGTACAAAAATATATTTTTTAATTAGCTGGGTGTGGTGCTTTTGCCTAGTACTTTGAGGTTAGTTTGTCACCAACACCAGATAACGGTAGGGTTTTTTCCAAAAACAAAGAGAATGATATCTAAGGTCACAGAGTCTTTATAGCCAGGCTGTAGGGTAGACAAGAGAAGACTATTTCAGCAGGAAGAAGGAGGAAACTTATGCAGAAGGCAGAGGCACACTGAGTGCTGACCTCCACCAGGTGTGAGGGGAGCCACCATTTTGTATATGTTAATGATTTTAAAGGAGACAAACAGAAGCCATGGCCCTCATGTATTTCATCGCTTTCTGCAGGTCAGTGTTCCTGCCTGAAGAAAATTAAGTGCTCGTGTGTTTAGCACAAACTTCAATGCCAGATGACCAGGGGTCTAATCTCTGGCTCCACCCTCACTAGTTGAATGATGCTGACCAAGCTACTTTATCAGCTTTCTTAGCTATAAAATAGGAATAGCAATGCCACCTGCATCATAAGGTTGTTGAGAGAATTAAACAATAAAATGTATTTAAATTGCTTACCACCATGCCTGGAGAGCTTTCAATAAATAATAGCTGCTGTTATCAACATCTCAATAAATAAGGACTCACTGGTGAACTAGCACAGCTATTGATCCCTGGATGGTTAATCTACTCAGTCATGCAGCAACTATTTACTGACTGCTAAGCACCATGCTAGAGCCTGGGGATACAATACGCCACAATATGGGACTTAGCCTTCAGCAAGTCCAAGCAGCTGGGAGTCTAAAGTTCACATAACCAACATAGTGCCCAAAGTTCCAGATGAGAACCAAAAAGAAGCACATACAATGAAACAATAAAGTTCAAATGCTTTACTGTAATTTAGAATGAATTTTAATTGTGACATGAGTCTAATATACCAGAACCCCCTCCAAAACCCCAGAATTTATTTATGAAAAAAATTAGTTGGGTGTGGTGTTGTGCTCCTATAGTGCCAGCTACTCAGGAGGCTGAGGCAGAAGGATTGTCTGAGCCCAGAACATCAAGGGTGCGTTGAGCCATGATTGACTGTGCCTGTGCTCTACCCTGGGCAACAGAGTGAGAATCTGACTCAAAGAAGAGAGAAAGAAAGAGAGGGGGAGTGGGGGGGAAAGAAGGAGGGAGGGAGGGAGGAAAAAGGAAAGAAAGAAAGAAAGAAGGGAGGGAGGGAGGAAGAGAAGGAAGGAAGGAAGGAAGGAAAGAAAGAGGGAGGGAAGGAGGGAGGAAGGGAGAGGGAGAAGGAGGGAGGAAAGGAAGGAAGGAAGGAAAAAAAGGAAAGAAAACATTTCACTTTTAGATTTCATACTACATATTTCAATCTGCAAGAATTTTGAAGGAATGCTTATTGTGATCAATAACAACCACCTACTCTACTGAGAGTTTTAAAGTCTCTTTAGCATTGGCATCTGAAAGGAAAGTAAGTTATTGAGCCTGTGGTGCCTAAGTAATCATGATAATTAAGGCATAAATTATCATAATTAACATAAACCATGTGTCTTATTGAACTAGCTGATATGCAAATAATAAATATAAAGTTGAGTAATATTTCATTATATTAATTTATATTTTTTCTTTCTTGATTCCTCCTGAACCCATTGCAAGCAGTTTGCTAGCTTCTGTCTTCTCTGTACCTGAAACATACCCAAGCCCATTCAGGAGCTATTTGCTCCTAGGACAACTTTTAACAGAATTAGCAAAAAACAAAAACAAAAAAATGACAGAGTTGGGTGAACAAGAAAGAGAAATGAGATATAAGAGTTTGATGACTCTTCAGACAAAACGTGCTCAGTGTCTTTTGTTCAGCTCCAACAGAAAGTAATGTGACTTGAGACAGAAATGGTCATGAATACATTAGGGCAGGTAGGACCATAGGTAGCCTCGATGAAGATGCCCCTTGCCCCAAGAGTGGCACAGAAAGAGCAGGGAACTGAAGGACTTAGAGGTATATGTGAGTTGGTCAGCCAATGATGAGGCGAGGTAACCAAGAACCATGGATAACCAAGGGCCAGGTGGACAGATGGACGCCATGAGCCCAGTCCACCTGAACCTAGCAAGTAAATAGATAAATGAGGGGTGTCCCTTGCAACACGGAGGTTACTCTTTGATTTTATCCCTTGTTTTTATCCTGCTAGTCACAAAGGGCAATTTAAATCAGAAATGAAGTGAAGCTAGAAAAGAAAGAATGTTACACTTGTACATATCTGTATTTATGACTTGGAATTATTCATATTTGATGGAGGTAACCATTGTGTTGATGTTACTCAAGAGTCTGAGTTATGAGCTGCTAAGTCCATTGCTTCACCGAATTCCAGCCCCACCAGGAGATCTCGAAAGAGGTGTTACAGGAGACAGTTGTCACATCTGCATATAAGAGCACTTAACTGGAGGAATCTAGACTAATTATATCACAAGCACAAATGATATAAATGACACAGAAAACCAGAAATGCCTCTGAACTCTCAAATGTTTCAATGCTGGGGCCAGGCCTTTACTATGTGTGATGTGCCCTCAACACCATGGTATTCATTTTCTCAGTTCTTCACACTCTTTGAATAGTAATTCTCCTTCTAACCATTCTGAGTCTTACACTTGCTTCTCCTAAGTCTGAGTCTGAAGTTTGCTTACTGGGTATGGTGGCTCATGCCTATAATGCCAGCACGCTGCAGGGCCAAAGCAGGAGGATTGCTTGAGCCTAGGAGTTCGAGACCAGCCTGGACAACATAGCAAGAACTCATCATTAAAAAAAAAAATAAAAATATTAGCCAGGCATGGTGGCACATGCCCACAGTCCCAGCTACTTGGAAGGCTGAGATGGAAGAATCCCCTGAGCCCAGGAGTTTAAGGCTGCAGCGTGCTTTGATTGCGCCACTGCACTCTAGCCTTGGAGTCAGAGTGAGAACCTGACCCAATCAATCAGTAATAAAATTTGCTTTGCCTGCTACTACTGTGAGGTCAGTAATTTCAGTAGCCAAGGAGCTGAAGTTATTACTTAATTTCTTTCGAGTTCTCTTCTTTCCATTCCGAACTCTCTCAATCTTCCCAGAAGGCAAATTCTCCTCTCTGGAAGTCTGTCACAAATGTTGGTTCGTAGTCCTTCTTTGACAGTTGGCTCTTCATCTCTTTCTAAGACTAATGTGAGTGCACAAAGACACACTGATAATAACCATGGATTACATAAGTGTTCTGTGCTCTAGTTCTTCCTGAATGAAGTATCTGTGCATGATAAACACAGAACAGTGAAAGTAGCTTTTCCTTTTAGAGAAGTCTTCTTGGTTTATTTTCCATCCACCGTTGCCATGTATGTCAAATTGTTACTCCTGGACTTCTGTTTGCTTGTGCACTCTTCCCAGCTTTTGACTTTTTATGCCACCCAATGGTGTCGGATTCTGGCAGATTTCTCAAACATCATTCAGTTAGTTCATTTTACCTTTCTCTTCCACTAATCGATAACCCACACAACCTCTTCGCCTTAAGCACTCAGTGGGTGGAAGCAAATGACTAATAGCACTGGTCAGCTGATAACAAAGCAGCTAATACAGTTTTATTTCTTGAGAAAAGATATTGCCTAGAGACACAGAAATAGTGACAATGAAACAGAGTCAGTAGAAACTGAAGGCTGTTACGAAGCTGAATGGGAGGATAGAGGGGGAATGCATTCAGGCAGAATCAAAACGTGGCCTTCTGCCCCTCCCCCTCCCCCTCCCTTTGTAGCTGTAATCCCCCACTGGCCATCCCCAAATCGCATGACTTTATTCTGCCTAGGCTGGAGTGCAGTGGCTTGATCATGCCACCACAGCCTCCACCTCCTGGGTTCAGGTGATACTTCCACCTCAGCCTCCCAAGTAGCTGAGATTACAGGTATGTGCCACCATGACCAGCTCATTGTTTTTTAATTTGTGGTAGAGACGCTATCTCACTATGTTGCCCAAGCTGGTCTCGAACTCCTGAGTTCAAGTAATCTTCTGCCTCGGCCTCCCAACATAGTGGGATTACAGCTGTGAACCACCATGCCCAGCCTCTAAAAGGTTTTATTGGTAGACACAAACATCCAGGTATCATCCAGATCATCAGTTCTCTTCATAAAACGACCTACTAAGTATTTTTCTCTGCGTTTGCCCCAAACCAACTGTCCAAAATACTTCCATGGTGTCCTCTTTTTGTTCGATAGCTTCTTTCTCTTTCAATTTTCTGTGGCTTAATAACATTGATTGATTACTTTGTAAATAATTTACCTGGTAGACGATGTGCATTTCTGCAAAGTGTTTGATCTTTTCCAATATTTATAGGCTTTAGGATGGTGGCAGCAAGTGCAAGGTTTTTATTAATGAGCCAGGGAATTTAAAATTCCAAAACCAGTTGTATCATTAAAACTTCAGAGTTCCTATTTCCCCGAGTGTGATTTGATTCTCATTTTCAGCCACTGGGCTACAGGAGGATTGTAGGTCTGTTCTGATGAGTGGGCACCAGAGCCCATTCAGGGGCAGAATGGGAGACTAACAAGAATGACAGAGGTTTAGCAATAATCTCCTTAGGTATGAGCAGTGCAGAGAAATTGACAAGTGTCTACAATTAATTCCAAAGTTTTCAGACAGGCTCGAATTGAATTTTAAATCTCTTGATCAGAAGAGTCAACAACCGTGTGACATCCATCAATAATTCATCATTTCTGTAAATCCTCAGAGCATATCCAAGGGAATGCCAGTTTGGAAATGAAGAAATGTGGATTCCCACCCTACCTCTAGCATTTTCTTCTTGTGACTTTTACATTTTCTATGCTTCAGTTTCCTGACATTTAAAGAAAAGTTGTTTACTGTTTTAATGAGACCAATGCTTATGCTCTGAGTTAATTGAAGGATAATTGGTTACTTTAATGTTTTACTAAGTAACTAGCATTTCATCTTTGAATTCATTATTCCTTACAGATTTTTTTTATTTGCTGGGTATTATTCTACAAGTGTATTTTTTTTCTTATTTTGCATATAAGTCTCATATCTTTCCACTCAGCTAAGTTGTAAAAACTTACAGATAACAAATACTTTAAATTACAATATGGTCAGTAAAAGTGTTTTACTTGCAGAGGCATAACTATACTATATAGCTTGTAGAAGACATAATCTTTAACTATTTAAGCAGTTTTAGGCCAGGCATGGTGGCTCATACCTAAAATCCTAGCAATTTGGGAGGCCAAGGCAGGAGGATCTCTTGAGCCCAGGAGGCCAAGTCTTGAGCCCAGGAGGCCATGATTATGCCACTGTACACTAGCCTGGACAACAAAGTAAGACCCCAACTCAAAAAAAAAAAGCAGTTTTATTTATTGGTAGTAGTTATGGAATTAGTACCATCCAGTGAAGAACTGTTGTAATTGAAAGACTGAGATGCAGATGGAATGAAAAATATAACTTTTCTTTCAAAATAATATAATCAATATGCTTTGGGGGACAGAATTTCTTAAGTCATTCTGTGATAAATTTGTGCTAAAGAAATGTACCTAGCTGATATTTATTTTTGCTTTCCAGATATGAGATCTCTGATTGACTATTCAGTTCTGCCCAAGACCAGGCATAACACCAGAACTCAATACAATGGTCTAGAGAAGTTTTATGTGTCATTCATATATATGCATATATGTATAAATATAAGCATATATATTACACAATAGTTTAGTATTATGCATATGTTTAAAGACAATTCCAAAATACAAATTTAAAGACATTTTCATAATCCTTGCTACAGAATCAATATTCTCCCACTTTTAAAATAAATTTTATTAAATTTTTAAGAAATTAATGCTTCTCTTTTACTATGAACCAGTTTCATTTGTTGATATCAATATAAGTAAGATTGGGTTCTGCCATCTACAGCAGGACAAGAACAATAATAGTAACTAAAAGCAAATATAAGTTAATTTTCATCTCACATAAAGTAAGCCTGGGAGAGGCAGTAGAGGTTTTATGGAAAATTCTCAAAACCTCAGAAACCCAGGCTCTTTTCTCTGACTTACCTTTGCTCTGAGAGGACTCTCATTCTGAGGTTTCCATATGACAGCTAGAGCTCAAGTCATCTGTATCTTTATTCTTTTTTAAAAATTTATTTTAGAGTTGTAGTATACAAATGAGAATTTGCTACAAAAGTAGGCTGCATACCGATGAAGTTTGGGCTACTAGTAGTGGACCAGGTACTCATTGTGTTGCCATGTGCTCTCCTCCCTCCTGCCGCCCCTCCCCCAGCAGTGTTCAGTAACTGCCTATCTCACCCTTGTGCTAATGTGACGAGTCCAGGGCCCACTTATGAGTGAGAACAGGAAGTAACTTTATTCTAGGTAGCAAGATGAAAAAAAGAAAGGAGAACACAGTCGTTCTCTTATAGAAGACTACCCAGCAGACTCCATACAATATTTCTGCAACCATCTTATTGGTTAGAACTTACATTCTACTGCAAACGCAGAGGTCTTCTGAACTGTCTACTAGTTCCTGGGTTTACTCCTATACATAAGCAATATTATTCTCCTGTTATGTAGAAAGATAGATTCAGACTTGAAAAGTTAGACTATTTATATAAATTGACTTCAATTTTAAGCAAATGGAGGGCATAACTGAGAACTAGAAAGAAATCATCATATGGCTTCCACTGGTCTTTCTACTGGAACTCACTTCTGGGAGTAGTATATAGTTTTCTTAGTAAATATGAACATCTGTGGAGGGTATATTGGAATTTTCTAAAGCCTTTAAAGTTGACACTTTCTCAAACTCTCTCAATTTATTATTATGCACATTTCCGTAACTTTCTTCTGTGATTGATCCACTACAGAAAGCAGATGCTATGGAACAATCTGATTTACATACTGAAGGCTTTAAACTCTCTGCATGAAGAAAACGTGGTCATAACATCTATTTTCTTTTATTCGGTTTACAGGGAAATCAATCACATAGTAGAGTTCACATTTTCAGGCTTATCAAACTTTGAAATTCAAAAGAATTCTGTTAACTTTCAGATTAGGTATTGACCGAACCATATGCTGTCTGAAGCTTCAAAATTTTGATCTCTCAATGAAAGTAAACTTCTAGGTTTCAAAGCACTTGAAAAGCTTTTACTCAGAGCATGACAAGAAATCAAGTGGATTATGGGCTTGCATCAGTTCCCAAAGGTAATTGTTTGATTGTAATGCAAAGTTATTTTAATTAACACTAAATTCTCTGTGGCTGGAGTCACCACAGAGCTACAATCAGTAGAAAATTACATGCATATTTAATCGAAAAGTTCATAACTATGGACATTATTTTCATTACTTTTGAACTATAACCATTGTGGTACCACAGTAATTAGTAATGAATATAAAAACCCAATTATGAAGTGATTATACTTCTCATAATCACTCTGTCTTCTCAACTGTGCTTCTTGCTTTCTGACTGTTAGACTGAAGCCAACCACATCAAGCAAGACTTAAACAATAACAAAATCAGAAATATAATGCCACTATATGTAATAATTCTCCTTTACTCTAATGTGTCTTTCATTCAAATGAGAAAATGCAAAAAAAGCTAATTAACTAGTCCCAGAGGTAAATGCCAAGATCTTTAAAGTGAGTGGCTCATGGGTTCTTTCCCCTCCTGAGGCCAACTGTTTAGCTTCAGAAAATAGTTAGCTGGCATTCAAGGCATAAATCTGACCATGTCTAAAGGACAGAGCAGCAGGAAGCTTATTGATATTCTTCTCTTTTTATTTTCTTCAGGCTGTAGACTTGACAGCCAGTTTTCTAAGAATTGATTACTTAGACAAAAGATGAACTCGGAATATACTTAGCTCTTGATGGGGGATAAAAAAGTGATAAAATAGGAAAGGCTGAATTTACATGCTGATAATAAATAAAGTCCATAGCAATGAGTTGCAATCTGATTATGAAATTACATGCATTGGTTTGATGGTCTGCATAAAGTATTCATCTGCTTTAGATTGTTACTTCCTTTCCAAGGGGTGACCTTGGAAGGAATACTCTTTTGGATAATTGTTCACAGAGGAAAGGCAATATATGTGATACAAACAGGGTATCTTCACATTGGATATGCAGCTCCTGACTCTGTTATTCAGCTAATACCCCACAGAGTAAACTTAGACATAAACACTCCTATTTTCCTGTGTGGCCATGTATTTCCCTAAACTACAAAGACGGATAAGCATTCTAGGAAACATTCTAACTACCCAGAGCATTGTGAGATCTCAAAATGGACATGAGGTAGGGTTTTCTTATGATAACCTGGATTTTTACCTAACAGACCTTGCTTCTACCTCTGTATTCCTTCAATACATTTTAATTGTAGGTCTCATCTTTCTAGATCTTTCCATATTTCTTCCCTGGCATTCAACGTCGTCTTCAGTTTTACCATTGTCTTCTAGAGTGAGTTCATGGCCTAGAAAAATTACTGAATAGGTAAAAGTCCATAGTTTGAATCCCAGCACAGTCTCCAATAACGCTGAGACGGTAGGAGAGTCAATTGATTTCTCTTGCTTTCATTTTATTTTCAAATTAATCTTAATGAACTCTACGATCCTTTAAAGAGCAAAACTTCTGAGTCTGCTTATCAAGATGTCTCCCATGCTACAAGCCTCTGTCTCAAGTACTGTTACCTGGCCATATTGCATGCTCACTAGACCTCCAACAGACCCCAGACTCCAAGATTATTCATGACACCTTTCAACTTAAGTCTGCTTTGCAACACCTGTCCTTCCTCATCCACATTTTCCCAACAAAAGTCTTCTTTCACACGTATGTTTATCGCAGCATTGTTCACAATAGCAAGAACCTGGAAGCAACCATGCTGCCCATCAAAAGAGGACTGGATTTAAAAAATGTGGTACATATACACGATGGAATACTACGCAGTCATAAAAAAGAACAAAACCATGAATTTCGCAGCAACCTGGATGGAACTAGAGTCTATAATACTGAGTGATCTCTCACAGAAACAAAGATCTGAGTATCACATGTTCTCACTCATATAAAGGACCTTGAACATCCAATGTAATTCTATAAGAAAATGACTGACAGTAGTGGGAAACTATGGCGGGGGAGAGAGATGGGATTAATGGTAGCAAATATCTGTCTGGGGACGGGGAAACACCTCTTATCAACAGGGTGCCTGAATGAAACGTATTTGTATACCTAACCCTTAACTGTACCCCACAACATCATAATAAAAAAATTGATTAAAAAAAAAAAAGTCTTCCTTGATTCCCTAGTCAGAATTAATCTATCAGTCAGGTGTAGTAGCTCATACCTGTAATCCCAACACTTTGGGAGGCAGATTTATTGTCTCTACAATAAATCAATAAGTTAGCCAGGTGTGATGGCATGCACCTGTGGTTCCAGATACTTGGAAAGGTGAGGGGGAGCCGGGTTCGGTGGCTCAGCCTGTAATCCTGCGCCTTTGAGAGGCTGAGGTGAGTGGATTGCCTGAGCCCGCGGGTTCGAGACCCGCCTGGGCAGCAAGACCTCATCTCTACAATAAAAATCAAAAAATCAGCCGGGCATGGTAGTGCATGCCTGTAATTCCGGCTACTCAGAAGGCTGAAGCGGAAGGATCGCCGGAGCCCAGCAGGTTGAGGCTGCGGTGGCCAGGAGCAACCACTGCACTCCAGGCTGGGCGACCCAGTGAGACTCCAACTCAAAAAAAAAAAAAAAAAAAGAAAGGTGAGGCAGAAGGGTCACCTCACCCCAGCAGTGGCTGTGAGTGTGCCACTGCACTCCAGCTTGGGTGACAAAGTAAGATTCTGACAAAAAAAAAAAAAAGAATTAATTTGTTATTTACTCAGACTTTTTCTACATTATTTTTAGTTATATGTATCATCCCTAGTAAACTATGAGCCCAGAAAGGAAGGAACACTGCATTTTTATATTTGTGGTCCCAAGTCACTTAGCAAAACATACCACAATGAATACAATCTCAAGTAAAATTAATCGACTATAACTTGACTTGTATAATGAATTACCAGAAATCTATATCAAATTTAAAAGGTTATTGTTGTAAGTAATATATAATTTTGCTTTGGCTTTTCTGTGAAAGCTGCTAAATGAGAATAAATTGAATTGAAACCATAAGCCCTGTAATTATGGCATAAAATACATAATAATTAAAGACGATGGCACTTTGAAATCTGATCACTCAGATAAGCTATTCCATAAAAATCAAATGTTGTCATTTTGTCACTACCGGGGTCAGAAATAAAGAAGGCTATCTCTTCTCTCTCTAGCCACATGTGATAAGCTTATAAGCATTATAAGCATTATATTTCATTATAAGCAAAACGATATTTCATTATAAGCATTATATGTTACTTCAAAAACTCCAAAACTCAGTGTGTCCATCTTAAGTGTTATAAACACTGAGACACGAACTATGGGGGTACAAGGGTTAAAGACGTGCATTCACATCTCATTGCTACACTATTCACAATAGAAAAAATATGGAAGCAACTCAGATGCCCATTGAAAGTGGACTAGATAAAGAAAATGTGACACATATACACAATGGAACATTATGCAGCCATAAAGAAGAACAAAACCATGGCCTTCACAACAACTTGAACGCAGCTAGAGACCATCACACTAAGTGAACTATCACCGAAACAAAAAACTGAATACCACATGTTCTCACTCATAAGCAGCATGATCGCTGGTCACATGAGTACCAGGATGGGATTGGCAGACACTGGGCACTGCTAGGGAAGGGAGGGAGGAGTGAGGGGGGTACATGGCAACAACACATGGGTACCTGGTCCACTATCAGGGGAGAGAGAACCAGCTTGAAGACCAAACTTCACCTGGATGCAGCCTACTTATTAGTAAATCCTCACTTGTACCCCACAACTCTAAAATAATAAAATAAATAAATAAACAAATAAAGATGTATCTGCTCTTGCCTTTGCCTCCATGGTCTTTTAACTACAACCAATAGTCTATCTGCTTTCTTCTAAACAGTAAAAAAAAAGAATCAACCAACAAAATATTGCCATAGTTCCACTGCATTTTCTATCCTGCTATTAAATGCAAAATGCATGTACACGAACGAACACACACGTCTGTATGTAGGGCACACAGAGACTAAATGGGTTTTTCTATACTTAAAACCCTGTACTAAGAAAACAGAGGAAGGAGGAACAAAAGAATTAGCAATTTTCTTCCTCCAAAATGTAACATAATTTCCAGCCCAAACACTGAGTTCTGAAGTTTGGTTGTTAACAAAAGCCACGACAATGATGCTCCCCAGAACCTTTGTGCTGTGATCCCCTGCTGTCCTGAAACACAATCAGGCCTCTCTTCACTCCCAAATATATGCAGCAGATCCAGAGAAACCCCTATTCCTTCAGTAACGGGTGAATTAAAAAGAAATTAGCAAGGGATTGATACGAAGCTGCTGTAAGATACAGAGGAGGAAAACAGCAGCAAAACTTTGAAGCCAAGAAAGGATTTACAACAAAAAAAATCAACAAAGCAGGTAGAAATTATGTTCACAGATTTCACTATGAATTCTATTAAAAGCTTAATAAATCAACTCCATAATGAAAGAAGGTCTGAAGCAAAAAATAAAGAGCTCAGAAAAGTAATGACAAAAACTATAGGAGGAAAAGAATTGGAAGGATTTCAGGAAAGAAGTGGAAGAAAAGAAATTATAGCAGAAGTGAAGGCAAAATAGACGAAAAGCAGAAGCCTGAAAAATACATAGAAAACACTGCAAAGGGCAAAGAAGATAGAGAGAAAAGTGAGCAGAATAAGATGAAAACCAAGACTAAAAGGAAGTAGAAAGAAAACAATATGGAAAGCTGCAAGAGAAGCAACACACATATAATTGCATTTCCATAAGTAGAAGAACAGAATAACAAAACAGAGCTAACATAACAGGTATATTTCAAGCCAATTTCCCTGATGTAACATTGTAAAAATGCACTATGTGCCAGAGAATACCGAACCAAAACGCTACCACATCTCCTACCGGCTATGTAAAAACAACAGTAAGAAGGAGAAAAGCGGGGGCAGGGGTAGGATTGACAGTGGAATCAACTGCTGGGGTGGTGAGGGGGGTGGGGACACATCTCATCAACAAGGGTACTTGCATATCTAACCCTGAATTGTACCCCGCATCTTTAAAATAAAAAAAAATTTTTAAAGAAATTTTTAAAAATAAAAAAAGAAGAAAAAAAGAAAAGTTGGGAAGCCAGGCATCATCTGGTAATATTTTTTTTATTTATTTTGGCGGTAGTGCATTTTAAATTAACACATCAAACTGTACACATATTAGTGCATTTCTCTGTGTGTATATATGACGTATATATAATGCTTTAATTTTAAAAGTTAAAAATCAGCATGAACCATATAATATAGTATCACTATGTATAGGAAAAAAATTGAAAATGCAGGAGAAATAGAAATATTTGATTTTTAATATTTATTTTATTTTTAAAAAACTTTTTTTGGAGACAAGGTCTTACTTTGTCACCCAGGCTGGATTGCAGTGGTGTGATCATAGCTCATTGCAACCTACAACTCCTGGGCTTAAGGGATCCTCCCACTTTACCCTCCCAAGTAGCTGGGACTACAGGCACACGCCACCACGCCCGGCTAAATTTTTTTTATTATTTGTAGATATGGGATCTCACTGTGTTGCCAAGGCTGGTCTCAAACTTCTGAGCTCAAGTGATCCTCCCACCTCAGGCTTCCATAGTGCTGGAATTACAGGCGCCTTCATTTTTTTGAGTGTATCTAAAATACTGTACGTTGATGTCTTAGCGCTTTTGGTAAACCTTGGCTCATCAGGAAAATGATAGATGGTATGGTGTGATTCTTTTTCTTTTTCTTTTTCTTTTTTTGAGTTGGAGTCTCATTCTGTCGCCCAGGCTAGAGTGCAGTGACACGCTCACAGCCACTGCAGCCTGGATCTGCTGGGCACAGGCAATCCTTCCGCCTCAGCCTTCCAGGTAGCTGGAACTATAGATGCATGCCACCACGCCTGGCTTATTTTTTTATTTTATTGTAAAGACAAGGTCTCACCAAGTTGCCCAGGCTGGTCTCAGACCCCTGAGCTTTTGGGCAATTCTCTCGTCTCAGCCTCCCAAAGTGCTAGGATTACAGGCTGAGCCACCGTAGGTTCTTAACATTACAGATTTTAGAAAGAGACTGCCTCAGTTTACATTCTGGGCCCATCACTTGCTTACTGTATGACATTGGGCAAATTAGTTAACCTTTGTTTTCCTCTATTGCAAAAAATGATATCACTTGGGCTTTTGTGAAATTCTCACATGTGAAAACGTAAAAACAGTAGCTTCAGAACCCAGTGTTTCACACAAGGAAATAGTTGAGAGGGGATCTAGTAAGTGTGCTTGAGGCCTCAGGCATCTGTGCATACCAGCACAAGGAACATAAGGAACACAACAAGTGCCTTTGAAACCCAAGCTACCAAAATTCAGTAAATAATATTTCACAGACTCTCTTGAGTATTCATGGGATTAAACTTATGGAAATGTGGAGATTGTAGGGGAGTTTGATGAATCCAAGCCCTCTTTTCTCCTGGTGAAAGTACCTTCCTCAACACAGTCTTCGTGACTGGCAGAAGCTGATCCCACCTCCATCTAGAGAGATGGATCCCGATTCTTTTAAGCTATCACACAAAGGTTAGGGAGGCCATGATTTTGGACTGGGCCTTGATGAAGTCATGTGTACCACGTGCAATATTATCAAACTGAACTCTGAAATGGGACAGTTTTCTAAAAACAAGACACACACAACAACCAATCAAAAAGGAACTCAGTTGACCTGCATGTAATAAGAAAGTGCATTCTGTTTTAACCCTATCAAGAAAGTAACACTGAAGTGACTAGTCTGGTTTTTGTTCTGTTTCTGCTTGCTTCAGCCTTTTTTTTCCTACAAGGCCAGCCTCCTCTGCACAACTCATCAGAACACGCATTCTATTTTATAGAACGAGATGGTGCCCAATTTTAGAATCACAAATAAAAACCAGTTAGAGGCAGGGCACAGGGGCTCACACTTGTAATCCTTATACTTTGGGAGTCTGAGACAGGAGGACTGCAGGAGCCCAGGAGTTCAACATCAACCTGGGCAACATAGCAAAACCTCATCTCTACAGAATAATAATAATAAATTAACCTGGTATGGTGGTTCATGCCTGTAGTCCCAACTACTCAGGAGGCCAAGACAGAAGGATTGCCTGAGCCCAGGAGGTTGCGACTGCAGTGAGCTATGATTGTGCCACTACACTCCAGCCTGGGCAACAGAGTGAGACCCCAACTAAAAATAACAGTAATGATAATAATACTAAGCTAATTAGACCTCTAAACTAAATTTGTGAAAATTTTGTCTTTTGACACAGTTAATCCACATTAGACCATCTACTAACCAAAACTGATTGCTTAAAGACAGCCATATCACCCAACTGAACATTAAGACCAAAAAATATGGGTGCTTTGCAGAAAGAACGTCTTTCTTCTTACCATAAATCCACAAAGGAACTCTATCTTACTGCTAGTTGTGAACACAGTCACTGAACATGGTCAAAGCATTTGTAACACTTGAGGGTAAAGAAACAATCAAGTCATAGGTTCTGCTGCTAAGATGCCAGATTAGGGCTCAGACTAATTCTTGATTTCATTTTATTTTTTATTTTTTAATTTATTTTTTAATACTTCTGTAAATAAAAGAGACAGGGCCTTGCCATGTTGACCAGGCTGGTCTTGACCTCTTGAGCTCAGGAAATCCTCCTGCCTCAGTCTCCCAAAGTGCTAAGATTACAGGTGTGTACCAATGCACCTGGCTTGATTTTATTTTATATGAATTGCTGAACCTAGTTTGAGTTAGGCTTTCTGTTAGTTGGTAACAATAGCACCTTAACTGATCCAACGATTGAGTAGGATTGCCACTTCCAAAGAAACAGAAGCAAACAAGTATAGTTTAAAAAGAGGGATGTGTCTGTGTGTGTAGAAACCCACACATCTAAGATTTGATGCCTGAAGAAGGGTACAGATAAACAAAGAAGATCATATTATAAGCACAAAGTGGAATAGGACAGAAGGGGTATGTGGTAAGTCATCTACAGGCTGTTCAGCTGTAGGAAGAAAGCAGGCATTTACTTTCTAAAACATATCATTATTTTCTTTTTTATTTTTATTTTAAAAACTAATAGAGACAAGCTCTCACTGTGTTGCCCAGGCTGGCCTCAAACTCCTGAGCTCATGCAATTCTCTTGCCTTGGCACCCCAGAGTACTGGAATTACAGGCGTGAGCCACAGTGCCTGGCCATGTCACTCTTTCCATTCAGCCAAATGCTAAATAGTTCTGGACTGAGATGGAGAACACCGGCTGAGCTTAAAATGACATGTAGACGGCTGGCTATGTGGAACAGATGACTTTCTGGAGCATCCTGGAATGTCTTTATCTGAATTGAGCAAAGAAGGGCTTTCTAAAGCAATGGAGGAAGCCGGGCATGGTGGCTCATCCCTGTAATCCTAGCACTTTGGGAGGCAGAGGCTAGAGGATTGCCTGAGCTCATGAGTTCTAGATCAGCCTGGGCAACTTGATGAGACTTTGTCTCTACAGTAAATCAAAAAATTAACCGGGCATGGTGGCATGCACCTGTAGTCCCAGCTACTTAGAAGACTGAGGCAGAAGGATCACGGGAGCCCAGCAGGTCGAGGCTGTGGTGGCCATGAGTGTGCCACTGTACTCCAGTCTGGGCGACAGAGTGAGACTGTGACTCAATCAATCAATCAATCAATCAATAAAGAAATAGAGGAGGGTTCTTGTCCAAGAATTGGGAAGGAGATCACTTTTATCTTTATATTTATTTATTTAATTTTTTAGTCAAGAAGTATAGGTGACACGTTATAGTTACATTTTGAAAAGCTACCATCGCCGGGCTCAGTGGCTCAGCCTGTAATCCCGCACCTTTGGGAGGCTGAGGTGAGTGGATTGCCTGAGCCCGCGGGTTCGAGACCTGTCTGGGCAACTTGGTGAGACCTCATCTCTACAATAAATCAAAAAATTAGGTGGGCCTGGTAGCACGCGCCTGTAGTTCCAACTACTTAGAAGGCTGAGGCGGAGGGATCACCAGAGCCCAGCAGGTCGAGGCTGCAATGGCCGGGAGCGGCCACTGCACTCCAG
>NW_007245637.1:296094-311500 GCF_000164805.1 Carlito syrichta
CAGCATGCACTACCACGCCCGGCTGATTTTTTGATTTATTATAGAGTTGAGGTCTCGCTGCCCAGGCGGGTCTCGAACCTGTGGGCTCAGGCAATCCACTCACCTCAGCCTCCCAAAGGCGTAGGATTACAGGCTGAACCACCGAGCCCGGCTTAATTTTTTTTTTTAATCAGTAGGCATGGTGGCAAAAGCCTGTAGTCCTAGCCACTCAGGAGGCTGTGGTGAGAGGAACGCTTGAGCCCAGGAGCTTGAAGTTGCAGTGAGATATGACCTTGCCATTGTACTCTAGAGCAAAACCCTGTCTCTAAAAAAAAAAAAAAAAAATTGCTGGGCATGATGTCACGTGCCTGTAGTTCCAGCTACTTGGAAGGCTGAGGTGGAAGGATGACCTGAAACCAGCAGGTCGAGGCTGTGGTGGCCGGGAGCATGCCACTGCCCTCTAGCCTGGGTGACAGAGTGAGACTCCAACTCAAAAAAACAAAATGGCTGCCACTTTTTAACCTCTTTAGCACCAGGCTCTCTTCTCTCACATTGTTTCCACAGACAGATGGAGAGCCATGTTACTTCCTCTCAAATCTCTGAGAGGATGTTACTTCCTCTCAAATCTCTGAAAAACATCTGCACAGGTCCTCATGTGACACGAGAGCCTAAGCCTCTTGGTCCTGAGTGCTGAGAGCAACCCTGAAGGTGCAATGCATTGTGTTAAGTCTGAGATTTCTGGAGGAGGCTGTGAGATAGAGGTCATGGGCACTGCTACAGGGGTTGGTTCAATCCCCCAAGTGTCCAGCTGGAGCAGTGATATAAACTAGCATTACCAACCGGATGTGATGACTTATGCCTGCAGTCCCAGCACTTTGGGAGGTCCAGGCAGAAGGATCACTTGAGCCCTGGAGGGCAAGACCATAGTGAGATCTCATCTCTACACACACACATCACACACACACACACACACACACACACACACACACACACACACACATCAAAAAATTAAGTCAGACATGGTGGTACATGCCTGTAGTTCCAGCTCCTTGGGAGGCTGAGATGGGACAATTGCCAGGACCCGGAAAGCCAAGGCTGCAGTGGTCGTATCACGCCACTACACTCCAGCATGGGCCACAGAATAAGACCCGGACTCAAAAAAATAAACAAATGAATAAAAATACATTAGCATCACCTTGGTCTCTTCTAGGTATTGACTGCTCATATCATCAAAGACAAGCCCTCTAGCAAGTGGGGGTCATCTGAGAGAATCAGGAGTACGAGGGACGGGGTGGCTGATCACCTCAACTGAATCTCGTGGAGGGCTGAGGAAAAGGTAAAGCCCAACGCTGCTAGGTAGGAGAAAGTGGAAGGTACTTGTTCTTCCTTGAAGGGTTGGACGGAAGAAAAATAGCACCTAGTGGCGATTCATGAACACTAACCTTTACAGAGCATTTTAGAAGAATGACTCTTCCAGAAGGCATAATGATTCAAGAGACTATAGTAAGAATGTTGTTTATCATGGGCAATATATTTGTGTTGCACACAATTTATCATGGTAGCAGAAAAGAAGGAAGTGTGTAAACTACGACTCACTGAATGAACACTGTGATTCTAAGTCAGGATAGGGTGGGTTCCGCTGCTAGGGAGAAGTCAGCCAGTTCAGGGTCAGATTTAAGAAGGGTTGAGTAATGACAGGGTGTCACTATACTGCCCAGGCTGGTCTTGAACTCCTGGCCTCCTAGGGAGCTAAGATTTCAGGTGTGAGCCATCATGCCCAGCCAGTTTTAACTGTTTGTATTGTTGCTTTATGTTAGAAGCCTGTCCTAAGTTACAGGGCTTTCTTTTACTGCCACAGTTACACTTACTGCAGCAGCTGTCTGACATGAGCACTCACCACTTCCAAAGTCTCAACCGTCATTCTCACCCCTTCCACACTGTCTACCATAATAAGGATGTTCAGAGGGAAACCTTTTCTATAGTGGTGGCCTGGCAGAAGTTAATAGAAACTTCTAAAATCAGAATAGAACCAGGTAGCCTGGATCTAAACTGCTGGTGACGTCTCCCTTCAGGGGCTACCACAAAGTCTGTTCAAGTCAAGCAGGGAGTCTGGGGTTCCCAGCTTAGACCTATTCCCATCAAGGGAAAAATCTAGTGCATGTCAGGGAACAAAAGATCCTATCCTTCCCAGGAAAACCTCTTACCAAATAACTTGTAAGAACTCTACACCCAGAGCAAAAAGGACAGTGAAATAAAAAGAACAGACATGGTGGGGTGTGGTGGCTCACTCCTGTAATCTCAGCACTTTGGAAGGTGGAAGTGAGAAGATTGCCTGAGTCTAGGAGTTCAAGACCAGCCTGGGCAACTTGGCAAGACTTCTCTACAATACATGAAAAAATTAGCCGGGTGTGGTGGCGTGTGCCAATGATTCCAGCTTCTTGGAAGAATGAGGCAGAAGAATAGCCTCTGCCCAGCAGGTCGAGGCTGCAGTGGACGTGAGTGTGCCACTGTATTCCAGCCTGGGTAACAGAATAAGACTCCAACTCAAAAAAATAAAGAGTAAACCAGGTGGGGCGTGGTGGCTCATGTCCGTAATCCCAGCATTTTGAGAATCGAGCCAAGAGGATTGTTTGAGCCCAGGAGTTCAAGATCAGCCTGCTGGCCAACATAGTGAGACCTCGTCTCTACAAAAAAATAAAACAAAATAATAAATAAATTAACCTGGCTTCCTAGGCTTGGTGGGTTACGCCTGTAGTCCCAGCTACTTGGGAGGCTGAGGTGGAAAGATCACCTGAGCCCAGGAGGTCAAGGCTGTGGTGAGCTGTGATGGTGCCACTGCACTCCAGCCTGGGTGACAGAGTGAAACCCTGGCTTAAGCAAAAAAAAAAAGAGCCATCTTGTTTCTTGTATCCTGATTCTTTGGCCCCAGAAGGACTCTGGATGAGTTATTGCATATCTCTTGATCCTGAAGTAACACACTAGTAGAACATTCTCCAGGGTTCTATGTGTGTTTTTGGCTCACTCATGGTAAACCCTTCTGCTTATTCTTCCATGATGGTGCCAGAGTTACACATAACGCATTTGCTTCTGTTTCCTTCAGATTAGTCCACACCCACTCAGGGGTTGGGCTTGACAGGGTGGCTAGGAGAGATAAGAAACGCTTTCCAGGAAGAGTCTCAGGCATCATGTGATGCTTAAATTCTGACATGCTCAACCTCATAAAATCACATATTCCCAGATGCCTTACCTCTACAAAGTTCCACCCTTTCCAGAGTCAGGAAAGGCAATAGAAGATACCCATAGCAAACATTTGGAGCCTTCAGATACAGGAAAGAGAGTTATAAAATGTGGTGTCCTAACAAGCTCCCTGCTCTCCCAGATTGGAGTGATAATGCTGGGAAATTAGTCATGTGAGTGAGGTAAATAGAATTGGAGACACTCTTTGCTGGGAATCTTAGCTAGAAAGTCTGGTAGGACATTGAGAGCCTCCTTCTCTAACTTTGATGCTTTAAGAAAGTGAACCCGGCAGTCAGCCCACGTCAGGAAGTCATTACAACATATTTCTCAGACTTTGGAAGTGGCGGGTGCTTGTGTCAGACAACTGATGCAGTAAGTGCAATTGTGGCAGTAAAACAAAGCCCTGTAGTTTAGGACTGGCTTCTAACATAAAGCAACAATACAAACAGCTAAAACTGGCTGGGCATGATGGCTCACACCAGTAATCTTAGCTCCCTAGGAGACCAGGAGTTCAAGACCAGCCAAGACAGTATAGTGAGAACCCCGTCTCTACAAAAAATTTTAAAAATTAACCAGTCCTAGCCGGGCTCGGTGGCTCAGCCTGTAATCCCGCGCCTTTGGGAGGCTGAGGTGAGTGGATTGCATGAGCCCGTGGGTTCGAGACCCGCCTGGGCAGCGAGACCTCATCTCTACAATAAATCAAAAAATCAGCCTGGCGTGGTAGCGCATGCCTGTAATTCCGGCTACTCGGAAGGCTGAGGCGGAAGGATCGCCGGAGCCCAGCGGGTCGAGGCTGTGGTGGCCGGGAGCAGGCACTGCACTCCAGTCTGGGCGACAGAGTGAGACTCCAACTCAAAAAAAAAAAAAGTCAGATTCTATCACAGACACAAAGAACTGAGTACCACACTGTTCTCACTCATAAGCGTATCCTGAACATTTACCATAATACTATAAGAAAGCAGTTGGCAGTAGCAGGATACTGCCAGGGTGAAGGGGTGGGGATACAACAGCAATAAGGGTACCTAATCTCAAACCAGGTGAAGTGGGGGTCAAAGGGAGGCCCAAACTTCACCTGTACGATGACTGCTTGTATACCTAATCCTGAATTGTACCCCACATCTTTAAAATAAAAAATTTTTTAAAAGAGGCACACATACACATACAAAAAAGATCCAGGGCTCTATTGAAATTGAATACTTGAGCACTTGGCCCGGGAATCTGTATTTTAACAAATTCTTCCACAAGATTTCTTTTTCCTGGACATTAATATTTGAGGGCTGCCTTCCATTCCATGATGAGCCATCTGTCCTTTCCATCTGCCCCTCTATGAATCAAATGTCATCTCCTTGAGAAAAATCTTTTAAACCTCTCCTTCCCCAGATAAAATAGCCCCTTGACCCCTTTCATGCATCCCTTACCCTATTCAGACTTCCATCCTGCACCTATGGTACTTATTGCTTTCTTTCAAACTAATTATGTTTATTTATTCTAGAGACAGGGTCTCACTCTGTCACCAGGCTGGAGTACAGTGGCAAGACCATAACTCACTGCAGCCTTGAAATCCTGGGCTCAAGCAATCCTCCTGCCTCAACCTCCCAAGTAGCCAGTACTATGTGTACGTGCCATCACACCTGGCTAATTTTTAAAATTTTTTGTAGCGATGGGGTCTTGCTATGTTGCCCAGACTGTTCTTGAACTTCTAACTTCAAGTGAGCATCCCTCTCTGCTCCCCGAAGTGCTGGAATTATAGACATAAACTACCTTGCCCAGGCCTGTTTCTATTTTTGTGACCTAAACTGGGATATCTTTAGAGATGTTAATTCATTTGGCAACAAATTTTTATTGAATGCTGAAGGTTCACTGACAGATGGGACCCACAGAGCTTGGAGTCTAATGAGAACCATGGGAAAGCACAGTCATAATGAAGTGTACTATGTGCCATGAAAGGCAGCAGGCAGGATGTGTGGGAACCACAATGGCACTTAGACATCTAGGGTTTTTGTTTTTGTTTGAATTGGAGTCTCACCCCTTCTCCCAGGCTGGAGTGGAAGGGCACTCCACCACTACCACCCCAGCGTCAAACTTCTGGGTGCCAGTGATCCTCCCACCTCAGCCTTCCATATAGCTGGAACTACAGACATGAGCTACCATGCCCAACTATTTTTTATTTTATTGTAGAGATGAGGTCTCACCAAGTTGCCCAGGCTGGTCTTGAACCCACGGGCTCAGGCAAGCTACTCTCCTCAGCCTTCCAAAGTGCTGGGGATACAGGCTGAGCCACCAAGCCTGGCCCATCTAGGTTTATTCTTGGAAAAGGAGTCAGAATTATGTAAGAATCACCCAAGGAAAGAAGAATAAGCATATTCCAGCCAAAGGAAAAAAATTCATTAAGGCCCAGATGATGTGTGTCTGTGTGCGAGAGAGAAAGTGAGACTCAGAGTACCCTCAATAATAACCCGATTTAAATATGTGTTGGGAGTTTTTGTTCTCTTCCCTCATAATTACCTTAAAGTCATACATATTTGTTTCAAATAGACAAAGGGTCACACTATTTTGCCCAGGCTGATCTTGAACTCCTAGGTTGAAACCAAACTCCAGCCTCAGCTTCCCTGCATGCTAAGATGAAAGGCTCCGGCCACTGCACCTGGTCAGCCAATTAAAGTCGTAAACAGACTTTCCAGAAAGCAAATTCTTCCTGTACCCTGCCAGATGGACTCTTGAGCCTCAAACATAGCAATCTGCCTTAATATCTCCTCTTTTTCTCCCAGCACCCTCTGTGTATACGTATGCACACATGTTGTCATGGGTGACTGACTAAATGAACGCGTACGTCAAAGCATCATGACATAGCTGGTGTGGTGGGACCCAGCAGAGTATAAATAAGAGTATGAACCTTAGGAGTCAAGTTTTCTGGTTCAGACTGGGCTCAGTGGCTCATGCCTGTCATCTTCGGGAAGCAGAAGAGGGAGGATCACTTGAGCTCAGTAGTTCAAGCCCATCCTGGGCTTAATGAAACTTCATCTCCATTAAACATCAAAAAATTAGCTGGGCATGGTGGTGTGTGCCTGTGATCACAGCTACTCAGGAGGCTGAGGTAGGAGGATCGCCTGAGCCCAGGAGGTCAAGGTTGCAGTGAGCTACAAGGGTACCACTTGCACGCCAGCCTAGGAGACAGAGTGAGATCCCAACTCAAATAAATAAATATTTCTAGATTCAAATTCCAGCTTTGTCAGTTGCTGCTAAGCAACCTGGGGCAGGTTATTCGGACTTTCAGAATTTCCTCATTTGCATGCTATCTGTGTCTATTTGCATACTATCAGTGTAATACTAGCTGTCTCATAAGAATGTTATCACGATTAGGTAACAAATACAAAATACTTAACATGATGACATAGATAGTTAGCATTTTTTTTTAAGCATAATAGGCCATGGTGGTTCTTACCTATAATCTCAGCACTTTGGGAGGCCGAGGTGAGAGGATTGCCTGAGCCCATGGGTTTGAGACCAATCTAGGCAACTTGGTGAGACCTCATCTCTACAATAAATCAAAAAATTAGCTGGGCATGGTGACACATGCCTGTAGTTCCAGCTACTTGGAAAGTTGAGGCAGAAGAATCACCTGAGCCCAGTAAGTCGAGGCTGCGGTGGCCATGAGCATGTCACTGCACTCTAGCCTGGGCAACAGAGTGAGAATCCAACTCAAAAAAAAAAAAGTATAGTTGCTGAATTTTGAGGTGGCTTTCAAATCCCAGTCCACCCCTTACAAAATCCATGTGGCCTGGGCGCAATAAGTTGAATTAGTCTACCTCAGTTTCCCCAGAGTATCCCCAACTAGTAAATGAATGCTCAGAAGACTCACAGCCCAGTGCCTGGCACACAGGAAGCACTAAGTAATTTATTATTACTACCATTGCTATTCTTCCTTTCCATTACAAATATATTTTTTGTTTGACACGTCTGACACAGAAGTACGTTGTTTATGCTTGGGAGGTTCGCTTTCTGAAAGAAATGTGATCATTTCACAGCTATAAAGCATCTTCCATTTATTCTAAAACACAGTTAGAGCATTGTTTTAAAAACTACATCCACTTACAGGTGACTACCACAAGGTGGCTCCAGACCATTGCTATTTTTTTTGCCA
This sequence comes from Carlito syrichta, assembly GCF_000164805.1. NCBI lineage: Eukaryota > Metazoa > Chordata > Mammalia > Primates > Tarsiidae > Carlito > Carlito syrichta. Next base: position 303,452 of record NW_007245637.1, read on the forward strand.
AGTATAATTCACCTTTCAGAAAAAGAGTTGTTTTCCAGCAATATCTGGACAATTGTGTCTATGTTTGTTTCACAAAGATATATGGCACTATACGAAAAATTCTTTATCATTTTCTGTTTTTCTTCCCATGTCCCTGTGAAAGGTAGGTACAATTTTAACTGAAGAATATGTATTCAGACATAGCCCTAAAGATAATTTCATCGTAGTTGATATTCACCTGATCATATCATTTTGCTATATTGATATTAATATCTGAAACTACACTTTGGGTCCTTATTCATTTAGATTTGCCTCCTATCTAGTATTTTTATAAATACCAAAAAATATCTAGTTATTGGGCAGTATCAAAATGAAGGACTGATTTTTTTTTTTTTTTACATTTTCATTTAGAAGATTGATTTGAGAACACTTCAGTGTTTCAGTTTCACTTTTCAAAATAAATGACACATTTGGGGCTTTCAACAATGTTCTTTATGATACTGGCTTTCATAGCTTAAGACTCAAGCGATTTCGATCAATTTATTTAAGAATTAATGTGGGAAGACACAGTTACAACAGAGCCATTCATTTATGTGGTCTTAGTGCTGCCACAGTGCTGTCTTTGTTTATTGTGGAATTCTTTCTGTTTGAAATGCGACCACCATTAATTGTGGGAAAAGATGTTTGCTTATTGATCTCCCAGGAACTCAGGAGTGAGCCTCTGACACTGCTGTTAAATCCTCCTCCCAGGTTTACTGCTGGGAGTTTATTTTTAGCATTTTGTTTCTCCTAGAAATTGAGAGATCCGCTGCTTATCTATGCCTGGAAAACTGCTGGTTTGTACTTAGCACACCCCCAGCGTGGACTTCTAAGTCAACTAAAAAACGTCTCTTCCCGGTCCCAAATTTTCACTTTTACTTTCCTCTATTAAGAGCATACCACTGCACTCCAGCCTGCACCACAAAGTAAGACTTCGTTCTGACTCAAAAAAGAGAGAGAGAGAGAGAGAGAGAGAGAGAGAGAGGGAGGAGATTTATGTTATGCATGAAACTATTGTAATATATAATACTTTTACATAAGCAAAGCCCCTTCCAAGTAGAGCAGTCAGAACACACGCATACATATGCATTACACTGTCTTATCTATACCTGGATTTGAACTTGGAGCTTGTGCATGACCTCTACAGAGGACCCATGCTCTCAGTTTACCATAGGTTTCCCATCCTTCACTTTTCGGCTTCATTTGTTTAAACTTTCTGACCAGACTCAATGCATTTGAGGCTGTCTTCCCAGTCTTAGGGCTTCTGAATAAAGGCAAGAAGAGTAAGTGTGTCAAGGAGAAACAGGAGGTGGGAAGGAGTTTGTCTTATAAATGAACAATTCATCCATAAGCTGGAACCTAATTTGGCTCTAAGGACATTAAATGGGTCTTCAGAATCCCATGGTCATAAGCATAACGGACAAAGAGAGAAAGGATGCTTCCAACTTTGACTTCTGTGACTGTATCACCTCATTTTTCACTGAACTTAGACCACGAAGAGGTGCATGTAGTGTGGCAAGTCTACGTGACAATGAACATGAAATGACTAAACACTAGAATCCAACCGGGAGACAGGTGGTAAGGGCTTTCCATGTGTTCACAGGAAGGAAGAGGAAGGATAATTATTTTTGTGCAGTGGAGGAGTTGCTCATGTTACAAAGAGTCTGGAAGCTGTTCGGTCAAAATCCAGAGCAGCATGAGACACCCTCAGTGAGGGACCTGGCATTCTTACAAACACAGAAACATCATTTCAGGAGAGTAAGTAACTAGAACAAGTATTTTTTAAAGAATATTCACAGCAGAAAGAACTTCATTAAGCTTTGTGCAATTCCTAACGCAAGTAGCTGTAGACACAGACTGACATGAGTTAGAGTCTAACTCTGAGTAATTGCAGGAAAGAATTGTCTTCAACTAATGATTAAGTCAAGGGCATTAAAAAGTAGCCTAGCTGGGATGCATTAAGGACAGGCTGGGTGCGGTGGCTCAACCTGTAATCCAGCATTTTGGGAGGCCAAGATGAGAGGATTGCCTGAGCCCGGGAGTTCAAGACCAGCCTAGGCAACTTGGTGAGACCTCGTCTCTACAATAAATCACAAAAATAAGCCAGGCATGGTGGTGTGCATCTATAGTTCCAGCTACTTGGAAGACTGAGGTGGAAGGATTGCCTAAATTCAGCAAGTCGAGGATTGCCTAAACTCAGTAAGTCGAGGTTGTGGTGGCCGTCAGTATGACACTGCACTCCAGCCTGAGTGACAAGAGTGAGACTCCAACTCAAAAAAAAAAAAAAAATCCAGGGCAAAGAATAAGAGAGAACAAGAGGGGAGGATATATCAGTTTTATCAGGTTAGACATCACTCTTTTGTTTGTGGGGGTGAACGTGTGGGTATTTTAAAGTATACTAACACTGACTAATTTAAAAGAGCCCTAATAGTCAGAACTCTATCTTGTGCTAAGTTCATTATCAAATATCTCCAGATGCATCAAATGAAAAAAAAAACAAAAAACCTACACTTGCTACTTCAATGGGGTTTCTTTGTTGCCTTACACCTGTTCTTAGGTGGCTTGTAATAAAGAGACACTGCCAGGTGTGGTGACTCACTCCTGTAATCCCAGAACATTGGGAGGCTGAGGCACGAGGATCACTTGAGCTTGGGAGTTGGAGACAGACTGGACAACATAGTGAGACCTTGTCTCGACAAAAAAATTTAAAAAACGAAGCCAGGTGTGGTGGTGTACACCTATAGTCCCAGCTACTCAGGAGGCTGAGGTGTGAGGATCCCCTGAGCCCAGAAGGTCGAGGCTGTGGTGAGCCATGATCGTGTCACTGCACTTCAGCCCAGGCAACAGAACGAGATGCCGACTCAAAAAAATAAAGAATAAAAAAATATAGAGACACTAAAAACTGGAGAACAGCGTTGTCAGGGTCTATGGAGAGACAAGACACAGGACTTAAGATGGCACTCACTCTCAAGACCATGCAAGTGCAGGTTAACACCTGACAGTGAGGACCACCCGAAACTTTGCATCTTGGACAGCTCTCTTGTCCCACCTTAGACCTGGTCCAAACTTCAAGATTTCTCAGACCTGCTGCGGTGACTCACGCCTATAATTCCAGCACTTTGGGAGGTCGAGGTGAGAGGATTGCTTGAGCCTGTGGGTTCGAGACCAGCCTGGGCAACTTGGTGAGACTTCATCTTCTATAATAAATAAAAAATTAGCTGAGTGTAGTGGTGTGTGCCTGTAGTTCCAGCTACTTGGAAGGCTGAGGCGGAAGAATCACCTGAGCCCAGCAGGTAGAGGCCACGGTGGCCGTGAGTGTGCCACTGCACTCCAGCCTGGGCAATGGAGTGAGACTCCAACTCAAAAAAAAGAAAAAAAAGAGAATTCTCTCCCTATATTTGCCATTTTTGTAACATTCAAGTAGGACATGCTGTGTCACTGCTGTTTTTAGGAGAAAGCCTGGGAGGGGAAGCTGGATTCCTTACCTGCATCACTGCCAACATGTTTTTTTTTCACCACCAGCTCTTCTGTGAGGCAGAGGCGACTTCAGCTGTTAGTCCACCCACCCCAACAACTGCTTGGACCCACACTCATGACAGGAGTGTGTGTGTGTGTGTGTGTGTGTGTGTGTGTGTGTGTGTGTGTGCGCGCTACAGAAATGCCTGCGAGACTTGTCATGACTTACACTGTTTGTTATTTATTTATTTATTTATTTGTTTATTTATTTATTTTCTGGAGTCTCTCTCGTCACCCAGGCTGGAGTGCAGTGGTGCTGCATGCACCACCACACCCAGCTTATTTTTTATTTTTTTTGTAAAGATGAGGCTTTGCCAAATTGCCCCGGTTGGTCACGGACTCTTGGACTCAAGCAATCCTCTTACTTCCACCTCCCAAAGTGCTGGGATTATAGGCGTGAACCACCGTGTCCAGCCTGAATGATGTACTTTTACTTATTTTTTAATTTTCTTCTTCTGCTTTTTTTTTGAAATGGCTGACTGACTGAAGAGAATGAATTATGTACTTTTAGAGCTGGAAGAAAACTGCAACTTTTATTTTGCCTTTTTACTTTTTAAAGATGCATATGATTGCAAAATAAAATTTTACCAGAGTATTGTGAAAAAAAAAAAATCAGTGTAAATATGTGAAAATCTACACAGAACCAAGATAAATGAAACTAGACCTATGAGATACACATGTGCCTTTCGTGTCATAGTGTAGAAATAAAAGACAATTCTAGAACCTAATGTGATTGGACTATAAGGAGAAAATTGAGAAGTGAATAAATTAACATCAATTAAATCAGAAGAAACAACTCAAACAAAAAACACTCTGACCCCATAAAGAATGGAAATTACTGTCTGGGCACAGTGGCTCACACCTGTAATCTCAACACTTTGGGAGGCCAAGGCAGGAAGACTGCTTGAGCCTAGGAGTTCAAGACCAGCCTGGGCAACATAGCAAGACCTCATCTCTACAAAAAATCAAAACTTACTGTGGTATGAAGACATGCACCTGTAGTCTCAGCTGCTTCGGAGGCTGAAGTGAAAGGATCACCTGAGCCCAGGAGGTCGAAGCTAAGTTGACCTATGATTGTGCCACTGCAGTCCAGCCTAAGTGACAGAGCAAGACTCCAACCCCCCGCCCCAAAAGAGGTAAATTACTGGATTTAGATTCAGAATATGTCAACTCCAGACTTCAGACATCTGTGAATGAAGCCTTGTCTCACAGACCCTTCAGTCTGATACTCAGATTCCTTGAAACTCTCTAGATCCCTTATGGATTTGATCCAATTTCCTGAAGTTATTTGTAATGTTCTGTCAGTCATCACTACCCAGTATTTGCTTCCTTATTTGCCTTTAGTCTATGTCACCTTATGGTCCTAATCTCCAAGAATGTAGATCCCAGAAGATTAGGATCATTATCTATCTTGTTCACTAAAACAACCCAGAACCAATACTTGGTATGTGACAGAAGGTTAGTCGAACATGGTGGCTCATGTCTATAATTCCAGCACTTTGGAAGGCCAAGGTGAGAGGATTGCCTGAGCCCAGGAGTTCGAGACCCCAGCCTGGACAACAAAGCGAGACCTCGTCTCTACAAAAAGGTAGAAAAATTAGCAGGGCCGGGCATGGTGGTTTACTCCTGTCATCTCAGCACTTTGGGAGGTGGAGGCGAGAGGATTGCCTCAGTCCAGGGGTTTGAGACCAGACTGGGAAACTTGGCAAGACCTCATCTCTATAATAAATTTTTTTAAAAATAGCCAGTCATGGTGGTGCATGCCTATAGTCCACCTACTTGAAAGGCTGAGGTGGAAGGATTACCTGAGCCCGGCAAGTCGAGGCTACGGTGGTCCTGAGCATGTGACTGTATTCCAGTCTGGGTGACAGAATGAGACTCTGACTCAGGAAAAAAAATTAGCCGGACATGGGGGCACAGGCCCATACCCCCAGCTACTTGGGAAGCAGAGAAGGAAGGATTACTGGAGACCAGGAGTTCAAGGCTGCAGTGAGCCATCATCATGCCACTGCACTCCTGCCTGGGTGATAAAGTGAGACCCTGACTCAAAAAAATAAAAAAATTTTTAAAAGGTTAATAAAAGCTCACCAACTACAGAAACTTAATATAACCTAAATATAAGGCAAAATTATTTTTTCAAAATTCCTAGAAAACAGCCACATTCATTCACATTCTTACAAAGTCTCTCCTGTTTTGAGTCATTTTCATAAGGCATAGTATACCACTTAGGATTGTCTACCCCACAATCTTTTTTCTACAATTAAAGCTAGTCGTGATGTTTACAAAAATCATCTGTTTAAGTTAGTGTAAAAGAAGGCTAACGATCGGACACAGTGGCTCAAGCCTATAATTCCAGCACTTTGGGAGGCTGAGGAGAGAGGATTGCCTGAGCCCACAGGTTTGAGACCAGTGTGGGCAACTTTGCAAGACCTCATCTCTACAATTAAAAAAAAAAAGTTAGCTGGGCATGGTGGCGCGTGCCTGTAGTCCCAGGCTTTGGTGGAAAGATCGCTTGAGCTCAGCAAGTCGATGCTGCAGTGACCGCAAGCATGCCACTGCACTTTAGCCTGGGTGACAGAGTGAGACTCCAACTAAAAAAAAAAACAACAAAAAAAACACAGTTCCCTTTTAGGCCAGGCACTGTGGCTCATGCCTATAATCCCAGCACTTTGGGAGGCCGAGGTGAGAAGATTATCTGAGTTCATGGGTTCGAGACCAGCCCAGGCAACTTGACAAGACCTCATCTCTACAATAAATCACAGAAATTAGCTGAGCATGGTGGCGCATACCTGCTGTTCCAGCTACTTGGAAGACTGAGGCGGAAGGATCACCTGAGCCCAGTAGTTTGCGGCTGCAGTGGCTGTGAGCATGCCACTGCACTCCAACTTGGGCAATGGAGTGAGACTCCAACTCAAAAAAAAGAAAAAAAAAAGAAGGCTAACAATTTTATACTTACTTCTGGGTTTTGATATCACATTTGCCAGTGTGAGAAGCCATTATAAACAGGGCTTTTAAAGATTACTTTAAAAAGCAATAATGGTTATTGCATTATGAGGAGTAGTAATATAAAACTAGGGGAAGAATAAAAATGAAAATAAAAATATACTAATGTACATGAATGGGAAATTCTGTGTCCACATCACACACGCAATCACAAAGTGCTAAGTCTCACCAAGATACGAGAGATGCTGCTATGATTTAAAAATAACTCTGGCACTGAGTGTGGTGGCTCACGCCCTGTAACCCAGCACTTTGGGAGGCTCAGGTAAGAGGATTGCCTGAGCCCAAGAGTTGGAGACCAGCCTGGGCAACTTGGCAAGACCTGGTCTACAATGAAAAAAAAAAAATTAGCTGGGTTTGGTGGTGCACGCCTGTAGTCCCAGCTATTTGGAAGGTTGAGGCAGAAAGATCGCCTGAGCCCAGGAGGTGAAGGCTTCAGTAGCCATGATCGTGCCACTGCACTGCAGTCCATGTGACAGTGAGACTCCCACTCAAAAAAAAAAAATAGCTCTGGTGATGACATAGACATTGGTATCAAAGATACAGCAAAAGAGATTGAATAATTTTTAAGTGTGGCTGGTGAAAAAAAGGCAATATTTTTAAATTCTATATTTAGGTAATATATAATTTAAGTGTGTACATAACTAAAGCAATAAATTCTATAAGTAGACAATTTATTCTTTCATCCACATCCTTTGAAGTTTATGTTTTTTGCAATGGACAAAAGACTTGGGAAAATCTTCTCACTGAAATAATGTTTATTTTTATATATATCCTGCTGTGTATTGTGTTGTATTTCAATATGAAATTTTATTTTTTTCAGTTCTGTGTAATTCTAAACCATTAGATCTTTAATTATTGCTTCTTAAGCCAGGCTCGGTGGCTCAGCCTGTAATCCCACACCTTTGGGAGGCTGAGGTGAGTGGATTGCCTGAGCCCGCGGGTTCGAGACTCACCTGGGCAATGAGACCTCATCTCTACAATAAATCAAGAAATCAGCCAGGCGTGGTAGCGTGCGCCTGTAATTCTGGCTACTCGGAAGGCTGAGGCGGAAGGATCGCTGGAGCCCAGCAGGTCGAGGCTGAGGTGGCCGGGAGTGGCCACTGCACTCCAGTCTGGGCGACAGAGTAAGACTCTGACTCAAAAAAAAAAAAAAATTATTGCTTCTTAACCCTTTCTTCTATTCAATTTTTTAAAAATTCCTAGTAGAGGAGCTTTCAGCCTCTCCTCATGTCTCAATTGCTGTTACATACAGATTTCTTTCTGGTTTTTGTTGTTGTTGTTGTTTGAGTCAGAATCTCACTCCAGCCGGATTCGGTGGCTCATCCTGTAATCCTGTGCCTTTGGGAGGCTGAGGTGAGTGGATTGCCTGAGCCCGCGGGTTCGAGACCCGCCTGGGCAGCGAGACCTCATCTCTGCAATAAATCAAAAAATCAGCCGGGCGTGGTAGCACGCGCCTGTAATTCCAGCTCCTTGGAAGGCTGAGGCGGAAGGATCGCAGGAGCCCAGCAGGTC